>NC_051154.1:367022841-367077388 GCF_013339745.2 Dermacentor silvarum
TTTCTCGCATGGCCTCTGAGATGGTTTCCTCTAGGCTATGGCCCAAGTCTTCTCTGCATGCATTTTCCATATGTAGCTTGAATTTAGTCCAATCGATACGTTGTACTGCATTCGACGAGGAGGAATTGTTTAGCCCCCTGATCTTCAAGTAAGTGGGAATATGGTCACTTCCATGCGTTTCTATGTCTGAAAACCACTGTACTTGCGAGCTGAAGCATCGTGATACCAAAGTCAAATCCAGGCAACTGCTGTACTTGAGGCCTCGCAGGTATGTAGGACTGCCGTCATTCATCACACAAAGGTCGTGATCATTGGCGAATGTTACCAGATTCCTGCCTCTGGAATTGATTGCCGAGCTACCCCAGAGTAAGTGATGTGCGTTGAAATCGCCCGTTATAATCCAAGGACCACTGGTATGTAACAATATGTCTCGCAGTCTATCGCATTCAAATCGTCCTGACGGCGATAAGTAGACACCAATGAGTGTGAATGAGACGTGTTTCTTCTTTACACGTAGGCAGACATACTGATTGTCATCATGTGGTTGTACTGCATGGTGGGCATACGTAAAATCCGTGCGGATGTAAACGACAATTTTGCTGCGCTCCTCGCACGTCGATGACAAAAATGGTTCGTACCCTGACAGTTTGATGGGAGTAAGTACGTTGGGTTCACAAATAACGATTATGGGAATCCGATTTGTGAAAACATATTGACGGAAGGATGAGATGCGGGACCTCAAGCCTCTGGCGTTCCACTGTAAAATCGAAGCTTGTCTGACCTCAGTGCGAAATGACAGTATTGGGCGAGCCATGGTGTTACTCAAGGCTTGCAAGTACTGGATTTAGAGCATCCAGTACCTGTAGTGCACTTTGAGCTGACGGCGGTTTTTAGCTTGCCTAGGAGCACGCGAATGGCGTTCATCATTGATCGAAGCATCGCGATCACTTGTTTGTCCTCTTCAGGCAGTTTATCGGCGGGAGGTTCAGCATTCGTGGTTGCCGATGTGCGCTGTGGCTGTGGTCTTGGCAACCTAGGCCAAGCTGCATCAACCGCAGTCTCACTTTTTCCAGCATTCTGGTTCCTATCAGCCGTGACCGGTCTGGGCGGCAAGGGCGGTGGAGCCGGTGGATATGCGACAGACGCGGTAGAGACGCTGATTTTCTTCAACGAACGTCGGCGACGATATCGCCGCTTTCTGATGGTTTTGGCAGCCTCTCGGTGAGACGAATGGTCTCTCGCCATTTGTTTTAATACAGCCAGCTCCCTTTTCATGTTTGGGCAATCCTTTGACGAAGCTTCATGGGGCCCATGACAATTCGAGCATTTAAGAACAGTGGCCCTGCAATCATCCGCGGAGTGCGTTTCAGCGCAGCGAGAACACACTGCTGCATTCTCGCAAACGCTTCTCACGTGGCCAGCCTCATGCATTTGAGGCATTGTAGTGGCTTCGGTACGAAAGGTCGCACAGGATGTCGAAAGTGGCCTACCTTTACATATGAAGGTAGACAGTCTCCCTTGAACACTATCTTCAAACAGCGTGAGCTGCCCAGGCGGGTAACACTCGTGATGACATCAGCTTCACTGGCTGGTTTCACAAGAACTTCCAAGTCGGAGCTGGGAATCGCGGAATCTACATCGTAGATGACACCGGTGACGATGTCAGAGCCCAGCGGGATGTGGGAACGGACCTTCATTCCATCCAGGTCGGTGACGTTGCGCAGGGTATTCAGTGCGGCTGCATGAGTAACGTCGATCGCCAGGACGTTCTTGCGCGTGTTTACTCTGATGTCGACAATTTCATTCGGCACCAGTGCCTCTAGCAGCACCGAAACGGTTTGCCTGTTGAGGCGTTTCATGTTCCCGTTGGGTACAGCAGGAACGAAGAGGATGTTGGTGTTGGTCGCAGGCCTCTGTTGTGGTCTTTCATTCAATGTGCTCGAGGACGAAGAGGTCCTGGTGTTGCGTCTCTTCGCCTTACGGCTCATAACAAGTTCGAAGTCGTCGTCGTCGGAGGCCTCCTCGCTGCTCAGTGAGTAGATATGGGTGTCCTCGCTGTCAGAGTTGCTGTGAGGGCCAGTCCGCTTTCTTGACGCGGCCACCGCTGACGTCGCCGAATCTGGCAGACGTCCGGGTTGGTCCGCGTCCATCGCCCACGAACAAAGAATCGACTTCTCAGAGGTACACGTATAATTCCACAAAATGGCAAGATATTTTTTTCACGCAACGTAAAGAAAAAATATTAGCGTAGCTTGCACGGGAGGCGCATGCTACAGAGAAAGCGGAGCTGATGGGCACCTAGCTTGACATGGCTTTTGGACTAGGCTAAGCACTACCAAGTCATTCCCAGCATTTTCCGGAATTTATTGATCATTTATCGATTATCGATTAGCTGCTGGTTGACTATCGATTGTCTATCGATGAGAGACTAAGCTTAAGTAGTCCCAACCATGCTTAGCTAGACTTATCCAGGCTCAGCTTCGCCAGTTCACAGAGGTATGTGTCGTTGCGCTTGGACCCTTTCTGCACTACGGCCAGGATCGGCCCACAATTTCTGTCCGCAGGTTACGGACTAACGCTCGGCTTAAACAGCTCCGCTGTTAAAAAACCGCGAGAGCTACTCACTCTTATATGATGTGTGCACACTAATTATGCATGTGAGACCGAACAACAGAAAAATATTATTTTTCGATTCTATGCCTTTTTACCATCAGCCATCCGCAATTGGTCAAAAGTTTTCGGGATGCGTCCACTTCGCCTGTCTGTCACCTGACGTCCATAAACCGTGAAAAATCACTGCGTTAAGGTGGCTTGTACGCATTAAAGATGCTTTATTACGCCGATCAAAACTTAATTTTCTTTTTAATAGCCGGACACTGCCCCGTTCCGACATCAATAGAAGGTGGGTACCCGCCGATCGCTCTGGCACTGGCTAGTCGGAGCTGCCGTGGAGAATGGATTTATTTGCCTATATTAAAAATTTTGCGTGACATTATATGGTTGTCGAGTCCTTTCAGCACGAAAACGACATCGCTATGTCAAATTTTCTTCACTGAAGATTCGTTTTAGCTGCATTGTTACGTTTCCGTTGCACGCCGACGTGATTTTACAGCAGACACCGAAAGCTAAGTAAGAAGAAGCAGGGCAAACGCAGACGCCGGCAACACCCTGCTCATCAGGTTATCTACTTTCACTGCGCTAGCCCGACCCCACGTTACCCCCTCCACTTCTGCGTGCTCATCGCCCTTGGTCAGCCAATCAGGTAAGATATATATGTTAAGTTAGGCAATGCTATTCCTTTTGAAAGCAAACAACATGTGACCTCCTATAAAATAGGAGAGCGTTTCAATAGCCTTCTCAAACAATGCTCCGAGTCACCGCCCGATGCTTGCGTTGGCGGTTACGTAAATTGGACATCAGGTGATTAGAAGGAAAACAGATTGGAATAGTTTTACGTTATAGGGTCCCAGCCATCGGCCCGCCTAGACTTTGTACCCAGCGCAGATCGCTTTCTAGATCGGAGCCGCGCGGCCGCGCTCAGCCGCGCCATACGTAGCCGCCACGGGAGTAAAACCTCCCCCACTTTCCCTGCGGCCTTGTGAGCGATGGAAGACGGAGCGCTTTTTCCCCGCCTTCCTCCCTTGCGCACGCGAGACTGAGCAACCATTCTTTGCTCACCCTCTCACGCTTTCACTTTACCCATACCATACGGCGCGCAGCCACGATGTTATCGCACTTGGACATTATACGAAACATCACGTCGACGACGACGGCGGAAATGTGCCTGGAGTGTCCATATATTTGCAATCGCAATAAAATTATGTGTATCTGACTCAGTGTGGTAAGCAGAGTAAGCTAAGCTTTCTGTGCTGTTTGCTTTGACTGACGATAGTACACGGTGATCTTACCAGTGAATGTTTAATTTCTTCAGCCTTTAGTGCAACCCGAGAGTGGTGAGTTGATGTTCTGCGTGCACCTGTTTGTCCGTGTAATACACACAATATACAGCGAGACGTGCTTGCTTGAGGCATTGTTGTGCGCCGTTTTTCATAACCTTCGAGATTGAGCCACCAGGCTTCTAAGATGAATCTGGCACGCTTCCACTCGCACCGTCAACATACGGCATCCGGCCGCGATGTTATCGCAGTCGGACTTCACACGGAACATCGCGGCGACAGCGAAGGCGACGCGGATGACGTCGGCGTAAATGCGCCTGGAGTGTACATATAACTGCTTTCACAATAATAAAAAAAGTTGCAGTGGCTTAGCTCGGCTATGCCAGGATATACGTAGCGTTAGCAAAGGTTCAGCTGATTATTCTTAGCTTTCCTGGTTGTCTAGATTGTCAAGGATTAGCTTGATTGTCATGCTTACTGCTGCTCCAATGACACACACGCGGTATACGTATTATGTGGCACATGTATATTTATTTTTGCGCTTTGCTAGACGTTCCTCCCTTTGCTCCAGTGTCTCCGCAGCACGTTTAGCTTTCTTCTGTTCATTCCTCCTACGCTCAACCGCTAATTGCCAGGCAACTACTTCGGGATCCGATGAGTCAAGCTTCTCCGTTCTTCTGCGCTGTTGAGCAGCATTTGCGCTCTCCTTCTCCATGGCTATACCACACTGGCAAACGCCAGTCAGAAGCGCAGCGGCTCCAGCGCAGTGTCAGACGGCGACTGCACAGCGAGCGCGCGCCGGCGCCAGTGCATCTACCACGGCTACGACGTCACTCCTCTGGAATGCGCAGACCGGCGGCGGTGAGTCGCGCGCGGCGGCGGCGGAGTGCGCGAGAGGTACCGGCTCCGGTGGCTCCGGTGCGCAAGCCGTGTGACATCACTGATCCTTGCGCATGCGCAGCACGGCTCTTGATGTGCCGCGCGAAACGGGCTTGGCTAGGCCAGTGTAGCTAACGCTACAAAAAGTTGCGTACGGGAAATACCGCTGCCATAAACTAGAAGCTTGTTTCCCCACAGTACGACTCAATCTGTGGAGAAACAAACGCATTGTATGTTTCCTTCGTATTTCCAAGCGATTTGGTGCGACTGCATTTAAAAGCCCGGAATCAGGTTAGTCATGTCCGAACGATCGTCAGACCAGTGTTTTGCTGCGCTACGAGGACATTGTAAGAGTCACCTTACGAGAGGAAATATTCCCGACAAAGCGGGGCTCCGAGAAGTATTCTGAAGAGATTACCAATTTGCTCAGCTAAGCAATCGTGTGGCTCACAGCAGGCCCTACAACAATTGACCCGGTGTAGTTCAGTGGTTGCGGCTCCACTTTCTCAAACCTTCACAACCTTACCTTCGCGTATAACGTGCGAGATTTGCGTACACTTAACAGGCACGCATGATTTTAGTTATACTTCCGAACTGAAAAACGAAATCACGCAGAACCTCCTCTGGGAGTTGCCTAAGTATGCACAAGCATTGTGCCGCTTGCTAATCCCCACGCTGCCCGGTGTCATCATCAATGTTATGAAACTTGATTCGACCAGCATAAACCCTTATAAACCCTCATCGGTCGTTATCAACCTTATCGAACACGATCCGACCCTTACGAACTATTATCGGTCCTTATCAACCTGTATGTCCAGCTAAGCTGTTACAAAACCACCACTACAATTGCTGAGGGAGCATGCAATGTTTATTCATGGTTCGGATGCTTGTTTTGCACTTGTTATTTATTGAAACGTGTGCTGTTCTGTGTATTGTATGGGTGATCTGGATGAATGTATGCGCTGTTCGCTTCACTTCGCTGAGCGCTTGTAGCCTCTGCCTTACGTGGTTATGAGCCATTGCATTCGTCTTACGTGACGGACGGACAAATTTCTCATTTAGTAGGCATAGAAATGTTTATGCATTTAAAACTAAAACGGGATGGTTTATTAAACGAGACGAAGCTGCTGATTTTCGCTGAAACACGGGGACTATCTTTTCCTCTTTATTTCGTTCCGTCGCGCCCACTATAGATCATGAGTTTTTCCTTTCAATTTGTTTTTACACTGATAATATTCAAACCTTCGCATTGTCGGCACATTGCACTAAACACACGTAACACACGTAACAAATTAAGTAAACACCTAACAAGTAACACGTAAACACACGTAACAAGTGCTCTATTTGGCGATGTCCTTTTGTGTCAAAAATTTGCCTAATACTAAATCTGTCTAAGCACCTTATCTTTCTAAATACTAAATGAAACACTTTACCATGCACCGAAACTTGAGAAAAAGGGGGGCGCGCAACCAGGCTTCGCGCTTCGATGGCACTCCATAAAGCCATTTGGCCCGCTCCTTCTTGCAGAATCTAATACCATCATCTTTTCTTATACGTCGTGCCGCAAATATGCATCACAGCTGCACATTCGTGTCCATTTTTGACATGGTCCGCAAGCTCTTTCCCATCAATTCCACGGCAAACGAATCGTTTGCCCCTGTAGAGATGCTTTGCCGCATAGTAGCCAAACAAAAGCGCCCCAGGAAAAAAATTCAGCCAGCGGATTAAAACCAAACTGGACCTACATATATAGAGAGACCTAAAGTATGTGCCACTAGAGTGCAATTAGCGGATGAGTTTTTACTGTGCTGCAAACTACATTTTAAATATTACCCCATGCATTTTCAATGGGTCTACAAACGTGCTCCAGGAAAAAAATCCAGCCAGTGGAATTAGACTACACTCGACATATACCGTGAGAACGTTGTCGGGATTTAGTGCCTAAAGTGCAAATCGCGAAAAACGAGCCATTGCTCAGTAATCGATTTTTAAAAAATGCTTCTCATAGAGTTGCGCCAACCGCATCGCCCCAGGGTCGGCTTTCGCCGCAGTAGTCGATCTCCCAGATTGCTGGACTTGGGCTCCAAGTGGCGTGTTCCCTGGTGGAACGATGCATGTAGCAAGCACGGAGGAACCAGAACAAAGCATGGACGCTGCTTCGCGATTCTCCAGCAGAAAACCTGAAAAAATTTAAGCTTGTCAAATCGCAGGCAAGGAGAACGCGCCGACAAGCAAGACGAGAGAGTTGGGCAAAGTTTATATCAAGCATCAACTCGTACACAGACGAAAGGAAAGTCTGGAATAGAGTGAAGAAAGTTAACGGGCAACAAACGTATTCCCTGCCTTTAGTAAACAGCCACGGAGAATTCCTGGAAGATCAAGCAAACTTTCTTTGTGCTCATTTTGAACACATATCGAGCTCCTCACACTACTGCGAAACCTTCCTAAACTACAAAACGCGAATAGAACAAAAGTTAGAAAGAAAATGTGCAGGAAGTGAGGCGTACAACAAACCATTCTGCATAGCAGAACTGCAGTCAGCACTCAACTGTTGTAATACATCCGCCCCAGGTTCAGACCGCATAATATATGATATGTTGAAACAACTACCCTCCGAAACACAAAAAACCCTCCTTTCCCTTTACAACGTTACATGGTTTCCCGGCGAGATCCCCACTGTTTGGAAGGAGGCTATTATAATTCCAATTCTGAAGCACGGAAAGGATCCTTCCTCTGTATCAAGTTACAGACCTATAGCGTTAACAAGCTGCCTCTGCAAAGTATTTGAAAAAATGATTAACTGTCGCTTACTAAACTTCCTCGAATCAAAGAAATTGCTCGACCCATACCAGTGCGGATTTCGGGAGGGCCGATCCACCAGTGAACACCTCATACGTATCGAGGCACGTATCCGTGAAGCTTTTGTTCATAAGCAGTTTTTCTTATCTGTATTCCTTGATATGGAGAAAGCCTATGATACTACGTGACAGTTTGGGATATTGAGAGACCTCTCACACTTAGGTATACGCGGTAATATGTTCAATGTTATCGAAAGTTATCTGTCTAATCGCGCATTCCGTGTTCGAGTGGAATGTGTTGTCACGGAAATTTTTACAGGAAACTGGAGTGCTGCAGGGCGGGGTGCTCAGCTGCACGCTCTCTATAGTAAAAATGAATTCTCTTCACCTATACATACCATGTAACATCTTCTATTCAACATATGTTGACGATGTGCAGATCGGATTTCAATCATGTTCTCTCGCAATGTGTGAGCGACAGGTCCAGCTTGGCCTCAACAAGGTCTCCAAATGGGCTGATGAGAACGGGTTCAGACTGAACCCACAAAAAAGCACCTGTGTAGTTTTCTCTAGAAAAAGAGGCCTGCACCCTGATCCTGAAATTGTGTTGCGTGGTGAGCGTCTGCCTGTAAACAGGGAACATAAATTTTTAGGCATAATTTTAGACGCAAAATTAACATTTGTACAGCACATAAAGTATCGTAAAAACAAATGTATGAAAACAATGAATATCTTAAAGGTGCTGTCACGCACAACCTGGGGTAGTGATAGAAAATGTCTTATGAACTTGTACAAAAGCCTCGTACGCACACGACTAGACTATGGAGCCATAGATTACCAGTCGGCTACTCCAACTGCTCTGAAGATGCTGGACCCTGTCCACCACTTAGGCATTCGCCTGTCCACAGGCGCCTTTAGAACAAGCCCAGTGGAAAGCCTTTACGTTGAATCGGATGAGTGTTCACTTCATCTGCAGAGAACATATTCGTGTTTCATGTATTTTCTGAGAGTGAACGCAAACAGTGAGCAGCCCGCGTATTCCACCATAAATGATTTGTCCAGTTCTCAACTATTTTGCAACCGGCCCAGAGTGGCACAGCGTTTCTCACTGCATGTTAGACACATAGCTGAAGAAACAAGGGTTCCACTGTTTGAATACCACCTTATGCCCCCTGCTATACGGCCCCCGCCGTGGCAGTGGCAACTTTTACACTGTGACACATTATTCGTAGCTATTACAAAGCGCGCACCTGTCGCGCATATCCGAATGTACTTCCTCGAACTGCAGCACAAATACTCCTCTGCTGAATTTTTTACAGATGCATCGAAGTGTAATTCCGGCGTGTCTTACGCAGCGGTCGGTCCATCATTTTCGAATGTCGGTGTTGTGCACCCTAACACAAGTATTTTCACAGCAGAGGCCTACGCGATATTGGCCGCCGTTAAACACATTAAAGAATTTAATATCCCAAGGGCAGTTATAAACACAGATTCTTCGAGCGTCGTAAACGCTTTAAAAACTGTCAAAAAATATAAAAATCATGTAATTACATCCATTTACTCAGTACTATGCACCACGTATGCGTCCAAGCAACATATCGTGGTATGCTGGGTGCCGGGGCACCGAGAGATTGAAGGAAACGTATTGGCTGACCAGCTAGCCACATCTGTCCACGCGAACGTTGTCAACTCTTCCACGACTGTCCCTGTAATGGACCTCAAGCCCGCCCTAAAGAAAAAGCTCAGGGCTTACTGGCAGCGGTTGTGGGATAGAGAAACAGAAAATAAACTACACGTCACCAAACCGTATCTTGGCAACTGGCCGCCGGTATCAAAGAACCGCCGCACAGAAGTAACACTTTGCAGACTTAGGATAGGACACACATACAATACACACGCTTACCTCTTGTCCGGTGGTGATCCACCCACGTGTGCTGAATGTGGTGAGCCACTTACCGTGCTTCACGTCCTGTTGCAATGCACTGAATTAAACACTAATAGGAAAAAGCACTTTTCATTACCACAACGACAGCAAATTCCACTTCACCCTAAAATGATCTTCGGTATAGAACCTCTCTTTAATTACCAATCCTTGTTCGATTTTTTAAAAGATGTACACAGGTTTCATGTTATAGCCCCAGGAAATCCGTAGCAGGGCCTCCTAACAGAGGTTTCTGCTGCGGTAGCTGCATTAAAGAAAGCACCTGCCTCCCAGCCTTTGGGCTCAAAGGCCTTAAGGAGGCATACGTGCTATTTGCATATTTTTGCATTTTAGCCTCATGATCACTTGTCATTCGTACTGTACCCATAGACCACTTCACATATCACTGTCATAATTTTATACTATATATCGTTTTACGCTTCTACGATAGCGATTGATTTTAGGCCACTTTACAGCCATGTTACATCCTATCATCGCAACTAATCAATCAGCGCTTAACACAGCATTATCAGTCATGGCGCTCTTTGGTCATACCTGGCCCTTGCGCCACAAAAAACCACATATCATCATCATAATCTCTTCGGAGGGAGCGCCTCCTGCCTGATCATGTGGAGCAACCTATATTTCTTCATGATAACATCTAGTCACTATATTTCTTCATCATAACAGCTAGTCATTACTTGCACTGTGCAGTGATATTTGCTTGCATTGTGCTATCATGGATATTCTGTTCCAAATAGCAGTGTATGTTCTGTTAACAGACAGGCTGTTGTGTATTTTTTAGATAACTACATATTAAATAAATTATTCTTACTGTAGAGGCGTTTCTCCTTTGATACACGATATTCGATTCGAAATTCGAACATGATTATACGTATTCGATTCGTATTCGAAAAATTTGATATTCGCACACCCCTAATGTACACATATGACCCAAGCCTCAGCTCTAACCCCAAGGTTTATAGTCAAGAAACAGACAATATATAATAACATTTGGTGACATGATGCGATGTTATCTATGAAATTTTTCGTGCAGTGCAGCTGATAGATTACTGATGCGTTTGGCATTCTTTTTGAATTTCAGATTACCTCACATGTTGTCTGGTCAGGATGCTTAGCTACAGTGTGTGTTTTGTTGAACACAGTACTGTAGCCACATTTGTTTCAGTGTTTCACAATGCGTGAGGGCAGGTTGTTTCACACAGATGACTCATGCTCCCCTCAATCTTGAATTAATACAGCATCCCATCTGTCCAATGTGAGCACAACCTTTTGAGGACGCCAGACTGTACAAAACACTTGTGGCCTGGTTTGCAGGATGCATATTATGCTGCAAGCCACACCCAACCTTATTAATTTTTTTTACTTGTTTTTTTTGTCACCGCTCAAAACCTTCCTAACAGGGGCCTGTGAAAAAATAATTCGCACAACTAATGTAGGCATGACGATGGAATATAATGAATGAGATGAGCGAAGTAAAAAATGGTCGCAGTTGTTTCGTATGCTTTTGTGCTTTTTCATGGGCAATAGGGCAGCTGGTCCTATGGGCTAAAAGGTTTTTTTTTCTGCAGGAAGCTTGTGAACAGAGATTTGCTCAGATGTGAGAAAAAATACTGCAGCCAGGAAAACAATTTGGTTGTTGCCGTGTGGCACAATTCGAAGGAGGCGGTGCACTATGCAACGGAGGTTGTGTACAGTCTGCCATGGCCATCTTGCAATGCCTACTTTGTGTAGACAGATATTGTATAAATTTGAGATTGGGCTGAATCGAGTTGTTTGTGCCCAAAAACTCTCATCTGCACATTGCGACATACTGCAAAAATGTGGGCTCATTCCTGTGTTCCACAAAACTCGTTATAGGCCAAAATTATGGAACTTGGATATCACAACAAGCACAACGGAATGCGAACCCAAAGAGACAGACAGACTGGATGGGCGCTAGTCTAAGTGTCTCTTTGTGTTCGCGTTTCTTCGCGCTTGTTATGATATCCAAGTTCTGTTATCACAAACTACCCCAAACTTCTGCGTCGAACAAAAATTATGACCAGAGAGTACATGAGGCAATTAAGCTTTGGCAGATTCCCAACGCAAAGGACAAATGCATCGCTCATTCTCAGTTACATTGGATGAAGAATTTGTTTTTGAATTAATAACGTCACTTCATATCACGACGTGTTATGTGTGATGTCACTTTTCTTATTAAAGCTAGAGTTAAGAGTAGGCGCTTGTGTCCGGCTTGTCATTGTCTTCGTTTACTTTCTGTGATGCCATTAAGTCAGAATAAATTCATGACATGAACTGCCAGTCCACATAGCTATACATTGTACGCAGTATGGCTGCCGGCCTGACTTTGACAAGTGCGAAGTAGCAGTAGGAACTTCTGAAGAGTATATTTTTGGGTCAGTTGGTGATGCATATTAGAGTAGAGTGAAGTGCAATAGATTGGACAATGTGAGGTGAGACAGATGGGCCAAGCGCTAGTGACAACTCTGAACGTTTATTGGAAAATTTTGCTGCACCAGGACAATGTGCGCATGCGCCCAAGACAAACGCATGCTGAAACGCATGCTCGATCGGCAGCTCCTCGGACGGCCCCGTTCCCTTGAGCCTTGATGGCCGGCGTCCGACATTTGGGCCTGTGGTGATCCGTCGGGTGCTGTGTAAGCGCGTGACCCGCGCCACCAAGCATTTCGCTTTGTGCTCGCCCTACGTAAACTAAAACGCCTTTAATTTCATTCATAAACTCTCTAATTCCAAAAAACGCCCTAAATGTCACCTTAATTTCATCGCAAAACGGCTTCCATTTGGAAATAATAAAACTCCCTTTGTGGGCCTGCAAAACCTCCCAGTAAAATGGGGGTAAAGTGGGCATATTACGGTACTCCCGTAGTATGCCGAAGGAATTCCCACCTAAATGGGAGTTTCGTCGTACGCCCATTCAATGGGAGCAAAAGCATGCACAAATGGGAATGAGCTAGAGGACAAGCGAAAAATGTCCATCTGGGTGTTTTTAAGTTTAGTGTGTAGGGCCGATTAATGCTCCAGCTGCACCGCCCGCCTGCCGCACGCGTGCGGGAAACTGCACATTTCGCACATTTCTGCACAAATTTCGATTTACACTGGGCTCGCAAATGCAGTATAAACCGAAATATGTGTACCAGTCTGGGAATGGTGCAACTTTTCGCCCGACAGCCTGCGTGCGGCAAGGGGGCGGCGTGGCGTGCGACTCGAGCGTAAATCGGCCCTTACCACGCACTGCTATTGGAAGGCCACCAAGTAGCTATGTAATGCGATAATCAGGTCCGTACACTCCGCGATATAAATAGTACCCCTAAGCTGGAACATGTCAACACAGTAGCGCCATGATTTCTGTTAAAATGAAGAAAAAGAGGCAGAACTAAGAGTAACACGGTGCTGGAACGCTGCTTCTGAAACATCCAAAAGGCTGAAGAATATATATAGCTGCTGCTTAGTGAGAGCAAGTGTTGACCTGAGAAAGTGCATAGCTCAAAGACCAAGAAAAGCTGAACTCTGCATATGTCAAATTTCGGCGAAATCATTCTGTGAAAAAAAATGAAATTATCCTTACTGTAAAAAAATGTAGCTTTGTTCGCTTTCCTGTTCGCATGCTTTCGTCCCTTCATCGTACCAACGGCTCCCCCACATAAAAAGAAGAAAATAATAATAATAGGACGTTCTATCAAAGCGAAGGCAAAGTAGCTGTAAATTTCAACTCACGTGCTTCACGGCGATTGTTGCTAGCTGTGAGGAAACTGGTCGAAAAGTGATAATTATGCACTCATAATATTCAGTGTTTTCGCTTCATTACATGACGATGAAGTTCTGAGCTCTGATAAGGTTTTTGCGGTGGCCATACAACATTTGTAATTACCGCATTCGCAATTACGGCATTCCGCTGTACCAAGAGCCAGATTATCTAAGGCATGCGTTTGCTGTGATTCGGGCACGTGAAGACCGGTAACGTCATTGCCGCCACGCTGTGAACATCTCTAATTATAAAAGTATAACTACTTGGCTAGAATACCTTTCAGCATTTTCTTTCGCTGGGCGCTATGAAGCATATTTTCGTCTTTCAAAGCGGCCAGTGCTATCTGATGGTCTTGTGCAATAAATACAATAACCATATAATTTACCCTATATGATATTATTTTTTTAATTTTTATTGCATTTGGAGAAAAAGTTGTCTTCAGTCTTCAGAACAATAGTTCTCTCGAAAAAAACACGTAGCTTGCACTGGAGGGGCAATACTAAAAAGACAGCGGAGCTGATGGGCACCTTGCTTGTCCTGGCTTTTGGGTTAGGCTAAGCACTACCAAGTCATCCCCAGCATTTTCTGGGATTTATTGATTATTGATCAATTGTCGATTAGCTATTGTTTGGCTATCGACTGGCTCTCGATGACTGACTAAGCTTAAGTTGTCCCAACCATGCTTACCTAGGCTTAGCCAGGCTCAGCTTCGCTAGTTCACAGGGGTATGTGCCATTGTGCTTGGACACTTTCTGCACTGCTGCCAGGATCGGCCCATGGTTTTGCGGCTCGCGGCACAAATTACTTCCATTATTTCATTTGCGTAGCTTTTCTCGACTTTTGAACCACCAACCAACAAAACTCGATAATTCGGGCCGCGCGGCCTATGCGGTAATTTCTGCGCTGTGGTCAAGCTTCGGCCGCAGATCGTGCCGCGAGCGCTACGCACTCGGTTTGTCCACGATATTTCGAAAATTCCTTGCCGACTATACGTACACTAGCTTACGTTAATTTGTCATTGTTTTGTTACTATCCGCTGTTATCATCAACGCCCTAGGCAGATTATGTCGGCTGCAGGAAAAAAAATACCACCATCAAAGATGTCTAATTACCTCTGTCCTGTGTCTCCCACCCCAGTCTTAATCTACTACCCGGGAATCCGATTTCATCACCCGAGCTAATCCTCCATTGCGGCGGGCTGCGTTTTCCTTCCCTCGTCCATGTCGTTACTATATAGCAGAAACCCATTCATGGATTCTGAACGCTATGCTATCTTGCTGAAATTCACTTCTTCCTTGCATTTTGAGCTATAGAAAGTCATAAAATCGTCTTTACTTCCCAGTCAACTGTGGCCCTTTCTTCTTTAACGCTGTCGCCATCCTCGTTCTCTGGTGGCTTGCAGTGACGTCATCATGGCCAACAGCGCAACAACCATTGCAGGGCGGAAAGCTGCTCGTTAATCCGATCCGCATATCCCCAGATTAGCTCGAACAACGAAATGTAATTAAATGGCGTAACTAAATGGCTCACAAGTATGACTTCTGTGACGCCACATGCAAGCCCATCAATCATCAAATATGTAAATGTATTTTTATTATTCGGCCTCGTAATTGTCATGTGTAGATTCTTGGCTGCGGTACCATATAGCACACGTTCTGCTTTAGCAAAAATTAACTTTCTCGATACATTTGTACGAAAATAATTAACCTGACACCTTAGTTCTACTGGGATATGCTTTCGTTTTTCATTGGCAGTTGGAGACCCTGACAGTTTATTTAAGGACGACTTTCTCTAATTATTACATTATGTATACACATATATTTACACTGTGATAGAAAAGTGTCTAGCTGTCAAAATTACAACCTGTACTTGGTCTTTCGGGCTGTTGTCCGAGAACGCGGACAAAGAAAAACATAAAACGAGGATGCCGGCCTTCGTTGTACTTAACCAATTTCCATTTCAGATTATAACAAGGACGGAATACTGACATGGGACGACTTCAGCATTATAGCGGATGCAAAATATTCTGTGCAGTCTACTTCATGCAGTTAGCGATATAGAAACAAAGCTTTTGATCCCGAAGGCTTCTCTTTATTCAAGCCACTAGCAGCGCCAGCCTGAAAGCAATGATTATTTTACCACTTTAGAACCCTAGAGACAAACATGGGAAAATTATGAGCGTAAGTGATTCATCATTCAGTCGTTATGTGCCACATACCTGGATGAACAGCTTGCACAAGCAAAGGTGCCGCGTTCAGATATCACTGCGTAAAGGCAAAAAAAAAGCATCGCGCAGTCAAGCTGACGGAAACCGCGTGATATTTGTTATTTTATTTAGTCATAGTGTTAACCCTCTGTTGAGAGTCGTTACAGGGAAGGTACAGTTAATGAAATCCACATAAACACACACACATTGCACGACAGTCAACAAACAAGCGAAATCACATTTCTAAAAATTCTTATCTAGGCAGAGTTTAAAATCACATAGTTCGTTTATTTCTGCACAACATCCCCCGGTAAACTATTACATATATTGTAGCGAAGAGAGACGCTGGTGGGTCCAGCTCTGGTCTGCCAGACGCTAGTGGGTCCAGCGCTTTTGCTCGCAACGGCGCTCGTGCTTGAAAGCCGTCTCGTTTGACTGTCGACGCTGCGCTGCTCCAATCTCTACTAAACCTTTTACAATTTTACAACTTACTTTTTACAATTTACAATTTTACAAATTAAATTGCAATTAACAAACCCTTTACAGCTGTAGCTGCTGGGAGAGCGGCGGTTTCGGCGTATCGTGTGAGGTGATCTACTGCCACAATAGCCCAGCGGTTACCAGCCGACGTCAAGTGCCCCATACAAATCAATTCCAACGCGCCCGAACGGCCGGGTAGGGCAGGGTAGAGGCTGCAGACCAGCCGGCGAGAGCTGGGGTGAAGATTTCCGGCGCTGGCAGTCGGGGCAGGAGCGAAAAAACTGTTGAACGTACATGTACATTCCTCGCCAGTAGTAGCGCTGTCGAAGGCGCTGGTAGGTTTTGAAAACTCCTGAGTGTGCGCAATGTGGATCGGTGTGAAAGGATGCGCAGATTTAGGAGCGCAGACTGCGAGGAACTACTAACAACCACTGGCGGCCGTCTGCGGCATAACTGCGTCGGTTAAGCAGGTTGTCGCGAACCGCGAAATGGCGAGCCTGACGACGCAACGTACGAGTGGTTGACTGTGGTGATGGGTCAGCAAGCAAGTCTATAATCGAGGCAATCCACGGGTCCTTGCGCTGCTCGGAAGCGATAGTCTCAAGGTCGATTGTGGAAACAGCTAGCTGGGATAGTGAGCAGCAGGCATTGTCGTCAGGCAAGGGAGAGCGTGATAGGGCGTCGGCATCAGAATGTTGGCGTCCGTTGCGGTACAGCACGCGGATGTCGTAGTCCTGCAGGCGAAGTGCCCAGCGGGCAAGATGACCGGAAGGATCCTTCAACGATGGCAGCCAACATAGTGCATGGTGGTCGGTGACGACATCAAATGGGCGGCCATACAAATAAGGCCGGAACTTAGTAAGAGCCCAGATGATCGCCAGACATTCTTTTTCCGTGACAGTGTAATTGGTCTCGGCTTTCGTAAGGGTGCGACTGGCATAGGCCACGACATATTCAGGAAAGCCAGGCTTGCGCTGCGCAAGGACAGCGCCGAGGCCAACAGCGCTGGCATCTGTGTGTACTTCTGCAGGGGCCGTCGGGTCGTAGTGGCGCAAAATTGGGGGAGTCGTCAGCAAACGACGAAGATTTGCGAACGCTTCCTCGCACTCTGAAGACCACGAATGAAGGGGTCCGTTGCATCCAAGGAGCTTCGTCAGAGGTGATATGATGGCGGCGAAATTTCGAATGAAGCGTCGGAAGTAAGAACACAAACCGACGAAACTTCGCAGTTCTTTGATGGACGTAGGCATAGGGAATTCGGCGACGGCACGAAGCTTGGCTGGATCGGGGAGAATTCCATCCTTGGAAACAACGTAACCCAGTATCGTCAGCTGCCGCGCTGCAAATCGGCACTTCTTTAAATTCAGTTGTAGGCCGGCGTTTCTCAAACACGTCAAAACACGCCGGAGGCGTTGAAGGTGCGTGGAGAAGTCCGGAGCAAAAACAACGACGTCATCAAGGTAGCACAAGCACGTGTGCCATTTCAAGCCGCGCAGAACGGTATCCATCATGCGCTCAAAAGTTGCTGGCGCATTACAAAGTCCAAACGGCATGACGTTAAATTCGTACAAGCCGTCGGGCGTGACAAAGGCTGTCTTCAGTCGATCGTCATCTGCCATAGGTACTTGCCAATACCCTGAGCGCAAATCGAGAGATGAAAAAAATTCTGCTCCTTGTAGGCTGTCAATAGCGTCGTCGATTCGCCGAAGCGGGTAAACGTCCTTACGAGTGATCTTGTTGAGGCGCCGATAGTCTACACAGAACCGTACAGAACCGTCTTTCTTCGTAACAAGGACGACGGGAGATGCCCATGGACTGTGGGAAGGTCGGATCACGTCACGGCGGAGCATATCGGCCACTTGTTCATTAATCACGCGACGTTCTGTAGCTGATACACGATATGGTCGTTTCCGCAATGGCGATTTGGAGCCAGTATCGATGTGGTGCGTAACAGTTGACGTCCGGCCCAGGCAAGGTTGCCCGACGTCGAAAGAAGCACGAAATTCTTGTAGGAGGCACAGAAGCTGTGATCGCTGGCCCGGTGTAAGATCATCGGCAACAGAAGAAGCGAACACATCTATAGGCAATGGGTCAGACGTAGAAATCGAGCCGAGCGTACTGTAACGGGCACAGTATGGGTCTTCGGGAACGTCCGTAATTTGTACGTCTGCGATAGCTTCGACACTGCCCAGACATTCTCCGTGGAGTAGCAACACAGGGTACGATAACGGGTTACAAATAAATATAGCACTAGAGCCCTGTGTAATGTTCACCGTCGCAAAAGGTAGCAGGAGACCTTTTCGAGTGGAAAAGCGGCCAGACGGAGAAAGTAGTGCGACGGCGTCGGAGAGGCTGCTGCAGTACATAGAGACAACCACCGACGAGTTAGGAGGAACGGTGGTGTCGTGTCTGACGAGGAGTTTGTTCGGAAGAGAAGCATCGTCGGCGAGCGTCAAATCTGAGAGCGGCGACCGTTCTAGTTCGGCCCGTGCGCAGTGAATGACGGCATTGTGGCGGGATAGAAAATCCCAGCCGAGGATAACGTCATGGGAGCATGACGAAATTACAACAAATTCGATGGCGTATACAACGTCCTCAATCACAACACGAGCTGTGCACGCCGCTAACGGGTGAATACGCTGTGCGCCGGCTGTGCGGAGGGAAAGTCCAGTAAGGGGCATCGTGACTTTCCGAATCAAGCGACAAAGTTTTGCGTCCATAACTGATACGGCGGCTCCGGTGTCCACGAGTGCAGATGTGTGAACACCATCGACAAACACGTCTATCACATTCGTCGGGCTACCCTGAGGACTTTCGCGTTTCGCCGGCGTCGCAGCCCTTGCCTCGTGGACTGCGACGATTAGTTTTCCTCTTCCCGAGCTGCGGGACGGGGCCGCATCGGTGATAGCGAGCGTCGGCGTGGAGAAGGTGAGCGGCGGGTATTGGGCGTTGGGCGGAACGTCGGTGACGATGCCGAAGGGTCGTCGTAATATGGGCAGGGAGAGCCGACCATACGACTGGCGCAAATGTTGGAGCGCTAGGTGACTGCACGCGATTACAGTAGCGTGCGATGTGACCGGCGTAGCCGCACGCAAAACAGATAAGTCGGTTGTCAGATGTACGCCAACGATTCGCTGTGGTGGGCCCCGTCCATGTAGGAGGACGCGTTGTGCGGGGCGGCTGGTGATATGGTTGCATCGCGGGCTGTGGTCAGGGCACAGTCAGGACGTCGGCGTATGTGAGAGGCCCACCTTGAGGAAGGGGTGGGGCCTGGTGACGACTTCCGCGTAGCTGAGTGGTGCAGCCGGAGGGATCTGTTGGGGCCTGGCGGCGACTTCAGCGTGGCGGAAAGGTGCGATCGCAGGAACATGGTGATGGCGCTCAGGCAAAAGCTGGTTGAGTTCGTGCGCCATGTTGTTGCGGAGCGGGGGCTCAAAACTTGACGTTGGCTCTTGTACTGGTGGTGGTTGGGCAAAGGCCATCAAGGAGAGCTGGCGTGCAATTTCCTCGCGCACGAAAGCTTTCATTTCTGCCATCAACGCTGACTGATCAGAAATGGCCGTCAATCCAGCGAGGTGTTCGTCGCGCGATGTAGGGCGACGGGTCAATGACCGCTGCCTGCGTAGCTCCTCGTAACTTTGGCACAGTGTAGTTATCTCGGCCACAGTGCGAGGATTTTTGGCAAGGAGCATGTTGAAGGCATCGTCTTCTATGCCTTTCATAACATTCCTGATCTTATCAGACTCCGACATGGTCACGTTGACTTTCTTGCATAAGTCCAGGATGTCTTCGATATAACTTGTGAAGGATTCGCCTGCTTGCTGAGCTCGTTCCCGCAAACGCTGTTCGGCGCGCAGCTTACGAACAGCAGGGCGACAAAAAACCTCGACAAAAGATGCCTTGAAGTCTGACCACGTCGGAAAATCTGTTTCATGGTTGTTGTACCATAAGCTGGCCACACCAGCGAGGTAGAATAGCACGTTGCTGAGCTTAGCTACTTCGTCCCATTTATTGTGGGCGCTTACCCGCTCGTAGGTCGTAAGAAAATCCTCAACATCGGTGTCGTCCGCGCCTGTGAAGATAGCAGGGTCCCTGTGGCGCGGCACACCAGAGCACGGTGCCGGTGCAGGGGGAGGTACTTGCTGGGAGGCTTCTTCAGGCATGGTCGACGGTACGGTGCGGGATCGAAGTTCCAGGTTGCAGGTTTTGAGGGCGCAGCACGCTCCACCAATTGTAAAGGGTTTATTAGAGATCGGACCAGCGCAGCGTCGACAGTCAAACGAGACAGCTTTCAAGCACGAGCGCTGTTGCGAGCAAAAGCGCTGGACCCACTAGCGTCTGGCAGACCAGAGCTGGACCCACTAGCGCCTCTCTTCGCTACAATATTTAAAATGGCCCTGAACCACTTTTTATCGAAGTGGAGAAAGACATTTTAGGTGAACATAGGCCATTTCAGAAATACTTTGTCCCATAAAGTACTTCAATGCGTTCAGCAGAAGCAGAGAGAGAGAGAGAATTAACTTTATTAAATGTCCTGAAGGGGCCTGGGCACCCCTTACGGGGGCCGGCCCAGTGGCTCCGCCCATGTGGGGACTGGGAGTCGGAGCTCGCCAGCCACCTGTTGGGCCGAAGCAGAGTTATTGGCAAGCAAACACAGCCTTGGCCGTGCTGCCCTTTCCTTCTTCAATGCCTTGCACTGCGAAGGCTACGGCGGAGTGGGGAGGGGTCACAACGCACCGCCTTCAAAACATCACCGTGGCGCACAGTTCAAATTTCCGATTTTGGCGCCTACGCCGCGCTAAACGTAAGCTAAACGCGGTTGTCCTCAGAGAGCCGCAGTGCGCTTATCCAGTGGATTCGTGGCGGCACCCCGAGGCAGCCGCGGTGTAACCGACCGCAGCGACGAACAGCAGTTGTAGCCGCGTATTGGAATGTGCTTTATTGCGCAATAAAGCACACAGAAGAGAGTGAGGATTATGACTCCGTTGAAACGAGGGCGTTTGAGAGAACGGTGACTTCGCGATTTGCTTGCGAGCTCCACGCATCGCATACGACAGCAAAACTTGGCTGAGATGTTCGCAGCAGCGTATGCTACCCGCGGACTATGTTATTTCACAAAGCCAGAGGCGTGGTTCAGGGCCCCTATAATGATACTTAAACCATGTTTAGCAAATTCTTACTTTGCACGTCGTTTCTATAACATTGTATGAGAAACAACTTGCGTTAATTTTACTTTATACGTTCAGCACACCACCTTCGCCTTAACTCGCAACCAATCTGCCGCACGTCTATTTCTTCTGCAGGCTTCGGGGAGCCCTAGGTAACCTATGCCATTGCTTTGGCATCGTCATGCATTTTCTTCAAAGCTGCTGCCGCCAATCGCAGCGCGTTTGAAGTCGGAGGTGCTGCCTCACTGCACCTCCTGTGACGTCACAGGCGGAGGCGCAAGGGCAAGCGCGGTCTTTCATTTGAGATTGTCCACTTCCGTAAAGCACGTAAAAACAAAATCGCGTGGCCAACCTTCGATCCCATTTCTATTTTTTGCCGCAATAAGAAAACACTTTTTCCCCCTTTCAGAACTACACCAAGTTGCAACGCCGCGAAAAGCTCGAGAAGGAAGTCTTCTAAAGGTGGAAGTCGATTCTTGAGCGACGGTGGAAAGAACTCACGGAGCACGCAGATTTTAACAAGGTAAATCACATCGTATGTCACTTTGCCGCACATACAAGGCTGAGTGTTCTTTATTAAAGAGGAAATGTCAAGTATGGCTCATAGAAATTTATCGTTGCTTTACGCTGGAAAGAGAGAGGGAACCTTTATAAGTGTCGCTTTCCCTCAATACGCGCAACGTTGCAGAAAAGAACGCTTGCGGATAATCGCTGAATGAGGTTCAAGGTGGAAAACAATTTCGGGAAGAACGCAGACAAAGAAACACACGAAACGAGGATGCCAGCCTTCGTTGTACGTGCCGTTTTTTTTTTTTTTCTCTGCGCTTTTTACGCGCAGTCCTGTCTATAGTTTCGGAATAAGCCAACCCGCCCAAATTTGTTTTATCGTAGGCACTTGAAATCGCAGCAGTATTTTACGCAGTTTATGCGTTCACTGCCAACGCTGCACGCGCTCTCTAAAGAACTTAGTTACGCCTAAAACTGTATGTCCAGCCTTATACACATGGCTTGTTTGCTCGTTTGAAATCGCCAGGTCATTTTTGTGGCAAACTTAGTGTGTCTCGTGCGATGCTTCGACGCAGGACCGCATTGTGGAGTTCGACGAGTGGCTCAAGTTTTTCAACAATCTTGGAAAGAGCACGAAAAGCGTCAAGGACCTGCCATACTTCCTGCAGAAGTACCTGCACCTGTTCTTCCTCATCATGTATTCAAACGGTAAGGGCGCTGCAGAAGTTCCTATATTTTGGCTACCTCTACGGCGCATGAGAGTAGCACTATCGATGTGATTTTGTTACAAACTGTTCACTATATTCCAAGGTGTAATAAACAATGCGACGAATAACTCTGAGGCCGCAACTCAACATCTCACACGAGATGGTATCAAAACGTTTTGAGGCTGATTCTGTTTTGAAGAAAGTAATTTATTTATGTGCATTCAAACAGTGTCACCTTTTAAATAGTTCCAATTACAAAGCTATAGAGCGCTCCCAGCGTTCCTGCCAATTTGCGAATATGTCCTGGAAGTACGTCTCTATTGCAGAGGGAGTCGAATACGTGCCCTTCTGAGATTCGAGCTTGATTTACGCAATCGTGTCGATATATGGCTACCTTAGATTTTTTTGGGGGGGGGGCGGGAGGAGAGCGAAATAAGCGGACGCGAATCCTCACAAATGACCTGTCTTTCAAGTCGAGGGTCATCACTGTAGGGACAAAATAACTTGGTTGTACGGGTACGACCCTGAGACGAAGTAACAGTCGTTGCACTGGAAAAGCCAACTGTCTCCACGACCGAAAAAATTAAGCCTAGGAACGTCCCCAGCTCGACGATTGAAGGTCGTGCTCATCGTGTTTTTCTGCATTCATGGCATTTTGCATCAGAAATGCATTCCGAATGTCCATACTATCAACAGCAAGCTTTACTGCCAAGTTTTAGGGCGTATGAGGAAGGCCTGTTCGGAGAAAAGTGCCCGATGTAGGACGCACACAATGAGTTGGATGCAACACGACGACAATGCACGCTTGTCACTGGATCACTCCGCGCACGAAAGCTTCTCGCTGGAAATTCCACCATCATTTTCTGCCCTACTCGTCAGATTTGGCTCCCGCTTATTTCGCTCTCTTCTCAAAATTAAAACCCAGCTCAAAAAGCCGCCCTTTTGGCACGATTGACCTAATCAAGCTCGGATCACAGAAGGCTTCTCGACTGCTTCCGGAAAGACGACGTCCAGGGACATGTTTTCAGAGTGGCAGTAACGCTGGGAGCGCTGTACTGCCAGGGGGCGCTTTCAAAGTTGATAGTGTTTGCATGCACGTAAATGAAATACTTTCTTCAAAACAGAGCCTGTCTCGAAACTTTTTGGCACCATGTATTTCACTGACGCTTAGTCGAGTTGTGTCGTTGAAGCCAAAATGCCGTCACACGTTTTTCCTGAATGCCTATTGGACAGTAACCATTCCTGCACCATAAGACCTGTGCGCGCGGCTAAGAATACGAAAAGTGTTTGAATCACACTAACTTTTGTGACATGTCGAACCAGTTGTCCATATATGTGAGGGCATGTCCCAGACCTCTGAATTCCCAATTTTTGGTGTGCGTTTCTATTTTATTTCTTTGTAAAATATATTCCTAATTCATAATCCAGTCCCGGAATCTATCTTAAACTGCATTTGTATTGCATGCATTCACTAGCAGACCTGTCTCAAAAACGCGCTCCGTCAGTGAGAACGATAATCTAGTCGTAGCCCACTAGTAAAACCTGCATTCGAGCTTAGTAATCTGTGTTCTGATAAAATCCCCAGGTATCATGTTTTAAATTAATAAACATATATACTCAATCCTGCACTTCCAGAGGACGGCTTGATATGTGCCAAAGACTACAAGAAGTACTTGAAAACTCACAATCTTGACATAAGCAGAGCAGATGAGTGCTTCAAGGAAATGCTCAATGTAAGTGATTCTATCTGCTACATAAGTATATATTATGCTTACATTTAGACATCACTGAAGGTTTGTCATTAATTAGTACTAGTGCACAGCTATTCGACCGACTACCGGCGTGCGCACGGGAAGTGGGGTACCTCTAAATTATTGCTCTAATGAATTGATACATCAATTAAGTCAGCGTGTTAGCTAGAATACACTGTTAACTGCAACGTAAGCTGTAGTCATGGTAGTTAGAAACGCAATATAAAACATCAGTTCTAATTTATTTTGCAATAATCCCCACTATGAAGGCTTTGTGTGCAATCTATTAATTCCATTTTTTTCGTACTACACACACTCAAATGATGCGGCTCAGCATCTATTCCAAACACATCCTTTAACAAGCAATACAAAATAACATGTCGAAAAGTAAGAAAACGTATAAGGAAGTCAAACAGACGAGTGCCCTGTTTGCTACCCTACATTGTGGGTAAGGAAAATGGGGAATAGCACAACTAGAAAGCTGAAAAAGGTGTGAGCTCAAGCTCTTATTTTTCGTTAGTGTTCAATACACTTAATAACTTGCCTTTGCCTTGTTTGGAACAGGAGGAAGACGCTGCGAACGGAGATTCCATGACATCAGATCGTTTTACGGCTACAGTCTACGAATGCTGGGTATCACAAGACAATAACTGCAAGGGAAAACATATAAGTCGACCGTACGATACAACTTCCATGGAAGAGCTCGAAAAGAACAAGAAGCGGCCAGTCTGAATACTGCCACGCTGTACTTTTTTCCTATGCTTTTGTACAAACTTTACCTTACTAGTCAAAGGCTTCGCCTGTCATATTCACAGTAAGATTACGCGAGGTGTGAGCACACTTGCTCGCACTAATCGAGGTTTGTCTATTTTTCAGCAGCATAATTTGTGAAGAACGATTGCAATATAATCAATTAAAAAGCTTTCCATGATAGCGGTGATCGCAAGTTACCGTTGTATCGAATATAACGAACACTTCCTTTTTTTATGAAGTGCCAGGGTGACAAAGCCTCTATCGTTTATCTCAGAAGCACGCCAAGCTCCGAATATATAGAGTTCAATCTCGACATAGCGAAGTCGGTAAAATCGGCAATTTTCTTCCTTAACTCGAAATTTCGTTATATTGAAATTTGACCTTCTATGCAAGTAAGTGCAGTCACAGGTGGATTTTTCGTACGCGGAAGGGGCCACAACATTTTCCCAAATATTGGGCACTCGAAAAAAGCAAATATGAATGAAAAAATGAGTTTATTGAGTTTGAGAATCGGCGACGAATGACATGGTTTCATGACGCGCGGACGACATCTTCATTTCGGCGGTATGTAGCAACACCACCTGGATAGCACAATCTAGGTGGTGGTGTACGAAGCGAAGCCAGCCGCGCTTTTGCATCCACTTCGCCCCGCGGCTGATAAGTGTGGCCCGCAGTGAGACAACGCTACCATGAAAAGCAACGGCAGCGAGTGCTTCGCCTGCCTGGTGCTTCAATGTGTCCCCGAAACACGAGAATACATAACCTCCAGTACTAAACGCGCGGGAAGACACCGCACAGAATTCCACGCCATCTCGGCACGTCCTCTTTGCACATGTAGCAGATTGCGCTCAGCAATTCGTATCTATGGCCGCGCTAGAAACAGAGACGCGCGGCAACGTGTCCTCACCCCCCTTCTCCTCACGCTCGCTTGATTGCGTTACAACGAGCTCGCACCACTCCCCCCTTTCCGCTTGCTCGCGCGGGAAGACGGCGCTCATCAAGCCACCATCCTTATTGGCTCACCTTCGCACGTACCCCAAAAGCACACAGCATCTTATCGCACTTGAACTTTATACGGAACACGAGGTTGCTCCTCTTCGGCGGTCCTAGGCATACCGAGACATTTCTTGTCTCGGTATGCCTTCGAGACGGCAGTGAAATTTTGTTATATTGAAATCGTGTATAAACACATTTCATTATGTTGAGGTTCTAAATACATGGTGTTCTATGAACAAGAAGTTATAAAAAATTAAATACTTTATACACCAAGAATTTCGTTATATTGAAGTTCACTACATCGAGGTTTAACCATATTGCGAAATCTAAACTCCGCCTTTCAAGGTCCGAAGCGCTCAACCACCAGACAACCGAGCATTGGGAGAAAAACCAGCTTCTAATACCAAGGCACATCCGTGTGCTGGAGCTGTCTACCGGAAGCATGAATGCTTCAAAGACTCGACAGCGCAAAGAACGAGGAAGGAGACGCATCGAGACAGGTCCTTTTGAATCGCCCTGCACTACCTCTACCGTAGGGAACGATGTGAACCCCTTCAGCACCAAGCCTACACCAGGCGAAACGACTGGCTATGGTTGGCTAGACTGGCGATGTACATATGATGTACGTCATTGATGACGTCGATATTGGGGTGCAACGAACAACGAGATGTACCTCAGTTCAGGAAGTGCAGGCGAATGAAATGAACGACATACCACGTACGCATATATTGGCACAGCGCGATGGGCGATGCAGCTGTTCCGATGATGACGCGCATCGGTGTTGTGGACAGTCCACCATGGGTGACACTCATTATGCGATGAACATGCATATGCATAAATAAGCATCACTTGGTCAGTACAAAATATATTTA
Organism: Dermacentor silvarum; assembly: GCF_013339745.2. Taxonomy (NCBI): domain Eukaryota; kingdom Metazoa; phylum Arthropoda; class Arachnida; order Ixodida; family Ixodidae; genus Dermacentor; species Dermacentor silvarum. The sequence goes on from NC_051154.1 coordinate 367,049,566, forward strand.
ATTACTGCCACAAAACAGCGAAATCATGTAGGGATAATATAAATAACAAAGCAGTTTGATCCTGAGGGTCGTATATAAAGTCTTGGTGCTGATCCCGAGTTATCCAAGCAGGTGTAGTAAAAACACACAGTGGAGAGTGATGAACACATGTGGCACTTGAATGCGCATACAATGCTTTCACATCATTTTACACACGTTGTGTTTGTTTGCAATACTATTCAAGCAAGCCCTAGTTTTCACTTTGGTAACTCAATGCAAAATGCTTCTTATGGTACGATATTGAGTTCATACGAGTACAGTTTGTACAATTCACTCATTACAACTTGATCTTACTTGGGTATTGTTTATTTACATAATGCTCAAGAAAATAACTAAACATGGCCAAATTTGGCTGCTGTTTGTGCAATTGAATGGTAAATGATGAAAAAAATTATGCACGGAGAGATGTTAGTAGTAACAATGATAATAAACTATTGAAATATACCTTGTGCGATTCTTGTTAGCGAAATGGTGCTGGGATTTGGCAATTACAAAGAATGCAGGTTTATTCAAAACCACCCTGCATACTTGCATTAATAATGCATTACTGCTAAATATGTCGGGTATCTTCATGTTAATGTACAGTACAACTTTTCATTAATTAAATGTGCTTCATTCAATGAGTATTTAGACATTTCGACGAAGGAAAAAAAGCAAGCTTCCCAGTCAGGCCTTGGAATATCAGTTTGTGGTTCATTTAAAACAGAGAAAACACGCAGCAGACGGCTGCGCTGTTCATGATGAATATATCGACAGCCAAAGTTTTTCTTTACGGATTTTTGAGATTTACGAAGCGAGTGTATTGGCAAGACAAAGCAAGCCAGAGCAATTATGCCTGGAACAAATGCTGTGTCAACAGATGCCAATTGCACGACTTCAACGCTGAGTGGGTAACAACATATTCTTGACTTGAAATCTCATGCTTCCAAGCATTCTGTAGAGGTAACCCTTTGCGGTCATGAGCATTCACCCACTTTGCAGTTCTCGTGAGGAACTGTATTGCATGTTTTGGACTTTATGCAGAAAGAGCTCTTGTGTGAACATGCACAATCAAGCACAAATACGGAGACTTAAATTATCTCATCAGGGTCGACGAATACTGAAGAGATTGGGATACGAAACCGCTAACTTACACCAAATTCCCCCGAAACTACCACCATGGGATGATCTGCCAAGGATCACCGTAGATCCCATTCCAAAAAATATGCACCCGGAAAAGAATCGAAATAGGCGCTCAAAAAGAACAACTATAATGCAGAGGACAGAGGATAAAAACACTTACTACACAGATGCCAGTCATAATACCGAAATCAGCAAAGCAGCGGTCGTGGGCCATGACTCGACGCTTGTGAAAAATTAATTGGGAGTCCCAACGCCTCACGACGCGGAATTGCTGGCAGTAATGCTTGCCATAACGGAAATGACACATACATCTGACTCGATCACAATCCGAACAGACAGTCAAAGCGCTTGCAGAGACATTCAAAATGGTGACCTTCCTTACCACATACGCACAAAGCTTATCTTGTACATGCATGCTCACCCCCTTCTACGCATAGGTATACTATGTGTTCTAGGCCATCAAGGATTGTGAGGAAATGTAAGAGCACACCAGCTCACCCGCGCAGAAAATCCGGGACCTCCTATCCTTTGGCCTGTTGAAGACACTTACAACCCCCGAAAAGAGTAGAAGAAGCAGCGGAAATAAAGGATACATACTTTGAAGTCTCGCAGGGAAGCATCAACAATATCAACAAATCTCAAGACACCATTCTACACGCATTCGAGAGGGGACGCCTCAATCATACGAAATTAGCACAAACACACACATTACTCACACCACACTATACGCATTATATTAACAGGGACCCAGGCTCCCTTGTAAACTCCCTCCAGCTCCCTCCAGGCTCCACTTGTAAACAGTGCGGGGCCTATCCATCAAATAAACACATCTTGTGGAACTGCCCTACAAACGCTATCTTCAAAAAGACAATACTTTCCAAATTACCACACAACCAGCGTCCTGGCAGCTGGGAGGAGGGGACCACTCCCCTACGAAGGTTTGAAAAACTATGGTGGCCGCTTCTGGTGCAACACGTCAAGAACGTGCTGGGCCAGGAGGCATGAGCCTACCATGAGGCCCGGACTAGGGCTTTAGTTCCTTCGGGGCTAATAAATGTTATTTCTCTCTCTCTCTCTCTCTCTTGTGTGAACAAACACATAGTAAGTCAATTATTTAAGAAAAACTTTCCTTATTCCTGAAGCTCTTGTACACTGTACACTTTCCAGCTAGCATCGTGTAGGGAGCAATCACCACAGATAAAATTTTTTTCTATGGTCCTCATCATTGCTTTTTTCTTCAGTGCTCTCATCCGAGGACGTTTGCTGGTCATCTGAAAGCGGCATATATTTCTCCTCGAAACTAACATCTTCTTCAGATTTACCAAACACATCATGTCAGGTGTGGGGGTAATAATGCCTTCCATAAAACACATGCAGAGAAAACAACGCCATCTTTGGTGTTCTGCACCACAGAAAGTACGTATGCACTCCTTCACGAGTACTGCTAAAAACGTACCGCCCTGGAACGCAGACACTGGGAAACGCAATTATGAATAGTTGAATATTTAACCCATATATGCCTGAACTTGGGGCAATTAATGAAAGTGATTTATTTTCCCGTAATAATTGCTTCTGAGACCTCAGAAAGCAAAATCAACCTTTTGTCCAAAAAATTTTTTTTCGAACTGTGTTTTTGTATCCGTCTTACATATAGGACACTAGGCACATATACTACTTATTTGAATGATACAATTTAAAGCATTTGACATGGACTCCCATGTCGCTTTTTTCACAACGTGTGGTGGTCTTCCCTTGGCAATGAGCACACCTTGTTTGCTTGTCTTGACGGATCACTGTGGGGTCAATCGGCTTTGGGCTTCCAGTAAAGATTGCATGCTTTTTCCACGCAATGGAGCCATAACTCTTCATGTATGACATCGCTATCGTCCTTCGAAATGTGAGGTGCGTTCTGCCACTGTCCGTTCCCATTCTGTATAACTGGAATGCATTATTCACACATGCATCACGAAGATATGTCAGGAGTGAAAAATACGACTTCTTTCCTCTAATGGCTGTGCGATACTTGGCAATATTTTGGTCCAGTCTATCAACTCTTCCCATGTTGCCATTGTACCTCGAAATCAAGAATGGCTGATCCACCGTGACTTTGGACCTGTTCTCTCTTGAATATCTTTTTACCATTTGCGTTGGTTCAACCCCGTGAGCATTTGAGTCGACGGTCACTGTGCTGTTGTCCTGCCAGCGACATACGATAATTTCTGATTCGGCGTCGACTCTGTAATAGTAGAAGCCTTGAGTCTTACTTTTCGTTTCTTTCTATGTGAGGATGGGACAGTTTTCTATTCGGTTATCACGCACGGTGCCTGTGCACTTGACACCGATTGGCGAAAGCATTCTAACAAGTTTGAGACTTGAAAAGAAGTTGTCAAAGAACACATGAAAAGAGTAATCAAGGTTTCCTTTCATCCTGGACACCATTTCTGTAACAACAGATCCTCCTAGACCAAGCTTGTTTTTATCATCCACATTACCTCCCTTGGTAGGGCTCAACAGAAAGCAAATAGCCCAATGGAGTGCAAAGGCGCCACCATTTAGAGCCAAACCAGATTGGTTTCCCTTTCATAAACTGCTTGGATCCATGCTTTTCGAAGTACTCGCACATGCTTTCATCAATGCTGAAGCAGTCTATATAATGGAGCATAGAACGGTGCCTTCTTCATCACCGCTTTCTTTCTCGGTCACTGCCGCCGCGTGATTTTCGGGCGGAAGAATAGCCACAGTCGACGGTACATCTTCCCCAGCGTCAATGCGGTTTAGAATGTCGTTGAGCGTTTGCGGATTTCTTCTGCGGTAAAATGAACTGTTGGGAATCTCCTGACTGAAAGTGGAAAAAAAAGTTTCTACTATACGTCCATATCTCTTTTATTACGTTACTTCAACGCTACGCGCGCGACGGATCGCGCGTTCCACAGTGACACAACAACGACCCCCGATCTGCCCAGCGTTCTACATGTAGGACACCGCTGTTTGACCGACCGCAAACAAAAAACTTTTACATATATCACAATGATATTGCTTTGAGCGCATATTCATTTACTCAGGAATAACTGACAAAAATTCCGACAACATCAATAATCATTTGAATTTATATTACTTGCATTTTCTTCCGTGGCAAGGCGTTCATTGAGGCTTATGCGGAACGACAATTGTGGGACTGAAAGCATGTGGCAAGGAGTGCTCCCACGCTAACCAAGACTTGCACGCGAGAAGGGTAAGGTCTCAGAAACACCCGCGAGGGGGCACTTGCTTTTTTTTAAATGTTCGAGTTATTTGGAAAAAAATTTTCAGACCCGCTGGGGTGGCTCAGGCAGCTAAGGCGTTGCGCTGCTGAGCACGCGATCGTGGGATCGAATCCCAGCCGCGGCGGCCGCATTTCGATGGAGGCGAAATGCAAAAACGCCCGTGTGCTTGCGTTGTAGTGCACGTTAAAGAACCTCAGGTGGTCAAAATTATACCGGAGCCCTCCACTACGGCGTGCCTCATAATCAGAACTGGTTTTGGCACGTAAAACCCCAGAAAGAAGAAGAAATGGAAAATTTTCAGCGCCCTACATATAGGACACTGGGCATATATGGGTTATTAAGTTTCCGAGCGGGCTACAACAAACACAAAGAAAAAATGCCAGCACATGCAAGTGCGCTTACGTATCGGTCACCTCCTTACATATCACCAGAACTAATATTTTCGCGTGTTGGGAGGGGTCTGGCCAATGACCGCATAGGGTTAATGCCAGGTCAAGGATGCAGCGGCAAGCACATCTCAAAGGAAGTCTATATACATGCACCAGCACATAACTGCCACTGATGGGTTCTCTCGTAATATATGTGTTCATATGTTGACCTATCACATATTGGCCAATCATCAATCATTTGCATGTGAGTGCATTTGTGTTCTCTCATCACTACGACGTACTGTGTCGCCTCAGTGCCCTTCCACTCTACAGACATGCATCTGCAGTACGCTGCTGAGTAAGGACAGTGCTTTCAAGACACTGTGTGCGCCAATTAAAGCTGCCAACATGTGTGCATGTTTGTATTGCCTGCTCGATAGTAGGTGCACGTACCATCCTGGTGGTTTGCTGGCTTCACCCACCACAGCAGTGGTTCTCTGCGTTTCTTGTGTGCGTTTATGCGGTAAGTTCCCCTCCCATTTGCACTGCCCGTTACCTGGCCTTCCCAACTGTGCGTGTGTGAGTGCGATGGGTTTCTCATTTACTGTAGTAGCACAGAAGCACTTTTCAAGATGGGGATAAATGCAAAGGAGGCACAGCACACTCTTGTAGAAGCTCCCACTGCAATCTTATAGCATATTCGGGTGGTTGTTTTGAGAATTCTTTGGCCGTCTTACGGAAGTGGTCAACAACAGCTTCAAAGCAGTATTATGAGAATAAGCGGTATGGCAGTGAAAACCTGCCTTCATTATCATCTGTGGAGCTTGCTTATTCAAGCAGTAGCGCTTTGCTGCCTATCTAAATTACCTTTGTAGCGCTGCCAGAGCGCTCTAAAACGACCACGCGAATATGCCATTTGTTTGTGACTAACTACAAAGTTTTCATCGTATCTGCACTGACACAAAAACGCAAAATGGGCTTGCAAGGAAGCAGTTCCCCTCATAAGAGAAAACTAAGAATGCAAAAGAGTGCATCTCAGTCTAGCAAGATTGCAGAAAACATGTTTCCTAAGGTAAGCACTGATGACCTAAGCATATGTACTTCAAAGGCTTCCCTTGGTCTTAACTTCAGGTATCTAACCAGTTGTGTACGTCCCACAGTGGATGAATTAACAAATCCCAACTGCATCAAGTCCAAAATGACAGCTTGTCACCAGTGTATAAAATTACGTAAAATCTTCCTCATCCACATCAGGCAAAAGCTCTGCTCTACCAATCATGTCATCTTCATCGGGATCTCCTGTGAGAAGAGCACCAGTAACTGCGAAGCCTTTCTGCACTGCATCGTGGCTTCTTGCTTGCAAATGACGCCAAGCTGTAGCAATGCACTCCAGCATTTCCTGGACTGGTGGTATGCTTCTAGAGGAGCCCCTGTCGACTGACATCTTGTTGACAAGGGCCTGAAACTTTCTTCGCAACCAAACAACAACAGGATGAGTCTGTGAGGAGCAAGCCGGTGGTGTTATGGCCACCTTGATGTCACTACCAGCTGAAGCAGCAAACTGCTTGTGCTGCTCAAAATAATTCAAAATAAGGAAGCTCGGCAATGGCACAAACCGGCCCCAGACACGCTCTGCCCAGTATTCAACAGTGTTTCGATCAACTTCCTGGCAAAGGACAAATATGCCATATACTTCCGAGACACTGCTTGAAGCTTTAACCACAGCGAGAGGTGGAAGACACCGCCGTCGGATAGACAGGCCAGAAACACAATAGCCTGCGACTGTTCAAAACCACAGTGGCGAACAAGCAGCGAACCTGTGCCTCTACCGCCACCTGCACCAGATGAGAAATACAGAGGCACTTCATCCATGGCACCGATAGCTGCACTGGTCACTCCCCACTGCTCCTGTAACCTCTTAACTTCCAGCCGGAAAGAGGGTATCTTCTCCTCGAGAACTGCTGGCAGAGGGGTGTCCAAGGTAGGCATCTTCTGCAAGAGTGCCTGATGCCTCTTGCAAAATCGAATGGGCCAACCTGCAGAGCACTTGAAACCTGCTCTTGTCTGAGATAAAGTCGCTATAGCTTGCCTCTGGACCGCATTGTAACACTGCGATATTGCTCTAGTTGCGCCAAGACCCCAGTGGAGAATTTCATCATCTTTTTCGTATCGCAGCAGTATGCCAAAACGTCGAGACCATCTCGAGTACCAGCCAATATTGCATTTCATTGCGGTGTCGCCATACTTGCGGTAAGTCTCTTACGCTTTGGCACAGACTTCGTTAGGTCCTGGCTTGAAGCCACTGCTTCTGCATTGCTGGTACACTGATAAACCCCCTTTTCAACCTCCAAAGCCTTCTTACGTTTTGAGACCTCTTTTTTCGCACTTTGCCGTCTTTGATCATAGCCTGAAGCTTATCCTGAGATTTTCTGTGGTCTGACAGACTGTTTCGGTCAATCTGGAAGTCCTTTGAGGCCTCACTAAACTTTAACCTTTCAGCTACCTTTACAATTTCTAGCTTGACAGCGGGAGGAAATGCAATGCGGAATTATTTCCCCGAGCTGGACTGCAGCTCGGGAAGGTCTTCAATCATTTGCTGCATTTTGAGTCGCTTCTTGTGCCACACATTTCAACCACCGGCAGTTTGTTTTAACTTAGTCTTCTCCAAAGTATCGAATGATTTCTTTGACCTTGTCCTTGACCTGAGCAGCATCTAGCTTTGCATTTGTTGCATTACAATCAGTAAGCCAGGTTACAAACATCTGCTCTGCAGGAGAAATGGTGGCTGTCTCTGTGCTTTTAACGAGGCTGCCCTTCTCATGTGGGAAAAGCCACTCCAGCTTCTCTCGATCCCGGCACCATTCAGCCACCGTTGAATGGTGAACCCCAAAGTGCTCAGCAGTCTTCTTAAAGGTTGACTGCAAGGCATACCTAACGACCTGGAGCTTAAAGTCTGGAAGGTATCATTCATTTTTCTTCTTCTGTGCTGCAGCAGCAGCACTGCTGCTGTTGCCGTTACTACTCTCTGCAGCAGGAGGAGCTGATGATGACTGTCCGTAGTGTGTAGGGTTGGTTAGACACTTTTAAGTTACATGCAGGCGTCATGCTCTGGTCGTAGTTGACATAGCTGTCATAAAACGGAGGAGCAACAGGTTGCCTGTTGTCGTTCTTTTGTGTTTTGTTACCTCTCATGTGAGCCTGGTCCATCCAGTATGAGCCATAAAACATGTGACTATTCTGGACAGGCGGCGTCGTCATTTGATGAAGTTGGTAGAATGGCCGCGAGAGGCGCTGGGAGTCCAATCTCATGTCTGGGGTTGGATATGGTGGACCTGCGTGCTGTCCATGCTGCTGCGATTGGCCACACAATGGAGTATAATGGGGATTACAGGGTGTCGCGCCATGACCACTACTTCTGTCCAGGGCAGGTGGCAACAGATGTGGGCTTAGCTGCTGCGAGGCGTGAACCATTCGTCGAGGTGGTTGCGGTGACATAGTTATCGCAGTATTCACTATATTTATCGTGGTAGTTGGACTGATGTAGTTACAGGATGCATGTGATGAGATGGCACCACTGCAGAATGCACCGATTGACTTGATGTAATGGTACAGTCTACATGTGTGTCAGCAACAGCATGAGGTTCAGAGGCAGGTCGCTCGTGAACTGGTCTGTCTGGCATGGCTGTATGAAGAACCGGGTGATATGCTGCCATGGTTTGGGGCTCGGCAGACATGGTAATAGCAGCACCATGCTGGTCTATGCCAACTTCTTGGTCCGTTGCAGCAGGGCTGTTGATGCTTTTCGTGGCTTTGTTCTTCAGCGGGAGCTAAAGCTGCATCCGCTTTCTCACTAGTCACATCTTGGCTCTAAGTGTGACCTCGCATAATAAAGAACGCACGCATTATATGCACTGTCTCAGCCTCAACATGAGTTTGGAGGATAACAGTGAAAAGAAGAGAAACTTCTCGAAGTCCGATGGTACATACAATTGTAGGCCTGCACAGAAATAACAAGTGACTGAACAAAATAGGAAAATTTGGAATTTGCAGCAGATGGTAGACTCACATGTGAAGTTGTGCTCGATTCATCTTCAACATCAACGTCCTCTTCATCAACAGAGAGGTCCTGTGGATTCATCTGCTCACAGTGCCTCTTCCATACTCTGTGCCAACCGTCGCCTGCTCTGAACTCAGGATGACCATGTTTCTGGAACAGACGCTGAGTGCGAGTGCAAACTATAGCCTTGGTGAGCATTTTACCTGCAAATTAGGAACAAGGTAGCAAAAATTAACAAGCAATACAATAATAGGTGCGTCCTGGTAGCTGCAGTACCTTTCTTTTGCATTTTCATGTACCAAGCCCACAGCTCTAGCTCAATCTCACTGGCACCCCTAAATCTCGTTTGCCTTTGCCTCGTTGCTGGTGGAGGTGCAGGAGACGGCGGTGGAAATGCGGGTGGTGGTGATGGAGGTGCTGCCGGGGAAGTCTCTTTTGCTGACAGCTTCTCACGAAAGAATATTGCGAGCAATTGCGCTATGTGACCTCGGTATCACAGATGAAAGAGCCACAAACGACACACAGACAGGGTAATCCAAGCCAAAAGTACACAGAAATGGAATCTTTATAGTCATGAAATAAAAAATTATTTTTCACTCTCTTTTTTCCCTCCTTGCAAGGAGTAGGTTTGCTACGCATGTCTCAACAAAAAATAAGCTGGCAAGGGAGAGAGGAGGTTAAGAGGGAAAGGAGTCGACAGGTGGGGCCACCAGATATACCATTAAAAGAAGAAAAGTGCAATAAATTTTGTCAAAAGCAAAAACACCCCCAACACATTTCTGATAATTCAATTTAACTAGAACAACATATGAACTTTTTCTAATCTGTGTATGTCAATAGAGGGTACTGCAAGACAGAAAGTAGTAGCTGCTGCACCTTTATAGAATTTCATTTGTTGAATTCACTCTGTTTACACTAACCATTCTGTCTACTTAAGAGCTGTCGTCACAACACAGTTTACTAGTCACTCATTGAGTGAGAGCCAGAAAACTGGCCATGTGCAGTGCTAAGAGCACTGTATGAAATGTGAATGTAATTACCCCACTTGCCCACACCTTGCCATCTTCCACACCTTGCCATCTTCCTTTGAACATAGGGATATGACATACATGTAAAAACTGAATCTTTGCACAGGCTTGCAACGCAGTTTGTAATCGAGAGGTGCGCTGAAATAACTGCCTATACCGACTCCTATGACTTGCAAGCTATGCAGCAATTCAGCTGTGTTGTACCTCTCGAGTACCAGTAGATCATGACCCCAGCACTCCTTTTGTCTGTTTCTTCCTTTTTATTTTTCTAAGGGTTTGGTGTTACCACATAAATGTAAATATTATATTACTACTTTTTTAAGCATGTGAACTAGTTAATTCACTAGTGGTAATGTTTGCGAGGCAATGTGAGGACAGCAAAATTATCTGCAGAGGTATGACTGACGATGCCACACGGAGAAACGATGATGGAGTATTGGCTTGCTGTGTTAACAAGAAGCTTTGAAAGAACGAAATTTTAAGTGGCAGCACCATGGAGATTCCATGTTCAGAAAAGATTGTCCCATGAGACCCCCGTGATGAAGCACAACGTGTGTCATTCTGCTGTGCTAGCAATAAAATACATTGCATGAGTTGTCGGAGATTAGCAGCAGACAACGAAGAAAGAGAATGGAACGTGGGCTGCTGCCTCCGCGCCTGGCGCCAAGAAGTGCGCGCACCGCTATCATCATCATAAAACCTTTTGTGTTCGTCTCTCGCCATTAAAGGCTTCGATGAGTGTATCGCGGCTCTGTCTTTTCTGGCGACATGAACGAGTTGCCGGCGGTCCGCAACATATGGTGCCAAAACCCACGGGACAACGAGCGGATCCCAACGACGTGGACAACGAGCGCCGGCGCCGACGAGTTTCTTTTAGAAACTGAAGCCGGAGCAATCTGATCCTCATCGGAACCGCACCCAGGGAAGCAACGCGCGGAACCGGCTACCTTACGAGCAAGTAATCCGCCATCCTAACGAAATATGGACCGCCTGAAAGCGAAACGCTCTGCTAGACGAACCTAATCAACGAAAATCATTAATGAGGCGACGACGCTGCTGGAGAGCGGCTGCAACGACCGCACGGCATTCAGCAAGGTTATCGACAAACTCGTCGCCAGCCGTGACGAGCTTCAGAAGATCAATGCCGAGCTTGAGGACGTGATTCCTGTCGATGATCTTGAAAGAGAGTACGAGTCCGCAGCGCATTATGACGACCAGACGCTTGAGACCCTGACACGCCTCCGGGCCCGACTCGAAGATCTCAACGTCAGCAGCACGGTGCTGACTCCTCCCTCGACGACACTCACTACGCCACCTGCCCCGACGACAGTTGCGTCACAGAGCTTCGGACCTCGTCTGCCAACACTGACCATCAAGCCTTTCCATGGGGACGTGAGTCAATGGACGTCGTTTTGGGAGCAATTCAATGGCGCGGTCCACGCGAATACAACTCTGTGCACGACGGATAGATTCCACTACCTCCGCAACTACCTGGTAGGGGAAGCAGCAGCTGCCATTGCCGGACTACCAACGACTGGAGCGTGTATGAGAGTGCCATCGATCTGCTAAAGCAGAGGTTCGGGGACAGGAGCCGGATTGTACAGCATCACTTCAGAGCGCTCCGCGAAATGCAGCCCGTGACGTCTCCATTGGATACGAGGGAGTTGCGCAGGCTGTACGATGGAGTCCAGCTGAATGTCTGCTGCCTCAACGTCCTAGAAGTTCCAACCAGCAGTTTTGCGGCGATGCTCTACGACATTCTGCTTCAATCCCTGCCACAAGAAATCGTCGTCGCGTTCCACCGCCATAACCGTCTCCAGGATGACGCACAAGGCACGACACCCTCTGCTTCAGGGGAGGCAACCACAACGTCTTGCAAGAAACTCGAGCAGCTCTTGCGATATACACAGATAGAGCTCGAAACAAGAGAGCAGTGTGCTCCATCGACGTCCTCCTTCAAAGGCGGCGGGTCCCATAGAAAGCATGTGCCATCCTCATCAGTCCTGCATGCATCGGAAGAATCGAAACAAATCCGCAACGAATGTTTCTTTTGCAAATCTACAAGACATGCAAGTAGTAAGTGGTTCTTGAGGAAAGGGAAAGGTTGGCGCTAAGACATGCAACCGAGGTCTGCAGCGCTTCCTTGACCATATCAGAGAAAAAGAACCGGCTGGCTAAAGCTATGCGGTGCTACCGATGTACTATAAAAGGCTACCGTGCAAACGAGTGCCGGCGGAAGTTGGTGTGCGCGGCCTGCAAAGGCAGGCATGCTTCAACGATGTGCGACCCAGCTTTTCGAGCGACAAGGGGCGAGAAGCCACATAACGTCGTATTTGATGCTACCAAGCCAATGAAGGCAGAGAGTCCACGGTCGACTGCCGTTACAAGCTGTCAACTTGACGAGACCATTAATTTACAGACTTTTCGTTCTTGGATCGTCGGTTCCAACGAGACATCCTATATCAGAGGCATCTTCGACGGAGGAAGTCAACGCACGTTCTTTAAGGAAGACCTGGTGGCGCGATTGGGACTAAAAATCATTAGAGAGACATGCCTAGCGGTGAACACGTTTGCGTCAGACGCTCCTCCTCGTGTGAGAAAATGCAATGTCGTCTAACTTCGTCTACGTAGTCAATTTGATGACAGCGAGCACATCATTGAAGCGATAGCCATGCCAGTAACTTGCCACGACATCCCAGCCACGGGTATGGAATGTTTCTTCGCAGCCAAATTACGCGAGCAAGGTTACCGGCTGGCGGACGATCAAACTGTGCCTCGAGGATGCGGCGAGAAAGGCATTAGCCTACTCAAAGGATCTGATCAGCTTTGGAACATCTTGAGCGGCGACATCATACGCAGCACGGAAGTGCAAGGATTGGTCGCGGTCAAGACTAATCTCGGCTGGACACTACAAGGTCCTACCATGAAAACGCGTTTCATAAACGGAACATCCGAAGTGATGATCTGCGTCCTCCGAGTGCAAGCTGGAGAAGTTAAAGGATCAGACCGAAGCACACTGGAGTCTTTTTGGTCGTTGGATGCTATGGGAATTGCGCCAAACGAAGCAACTCATGCGCACGCAGACACGTTGTCTGTTTTCCAACGTAAACTTGTAAAGATTGGAAAGCGGTACCAAGTAGCCGTGCCGTGTAAGGAACCGGATATTGAGCTGCTACACGACAATTACAGCGTCGCACTCAACCGTTTACGAAATATGGTTAAGCGCATCTCGAAGCCCGAAGGATTGCTTGAGAGATACGATACGGCGATTCGTCAGTACATTGTTTCCGGCCATGCTGAAGTTGTACTTGACAATGAATCGATAGATCGCCCTGCAAACTATATGCCACATAGGAAGGTTATTCGTGAGGACTCACTCACAACCAAGCTCCGCGTGGTTTTTGATGCGTCCTCTCACGCCAAAGGAGAGATATCTCTGAACAGCTGCCTCGAAACTGGCCCGAACGTGAATCCGGACTTACTGCAGGTTCTCCTTCGCTTCAGATGGTACCTAGTGCCTGTGACAGCAGACATCGAGAAGGGGTTTCTGCAAATAGAGATACGAAAAGAGGACCATGACCTGTTCAGATTCCTGTGGTTTGACAAAAGTCCTGCTGTTCCTTTCACGGAAGAAGCGGCGAGGAGTTTGTTGCTGGAAAGGCAAGATCTGCCCAGTAAATCATGGGTAGCACAACTACACCCATTTCTCGACGAGAACGGGCTTCTACGTGTCGGAGGAAGACTACAGAACCTCACAGACAGCCGAGACGTGAAGCATCTATTGCTACTTCCAAGTCGACATGGTTTCACCGAGCTGGTATTTGCGGATGCCCATCGTCGAGTCATGCATGGAGGAGTAACGGCGATAATACACAACGTACGCGAACGATTCTGGGTCCCAAGAGCACGACAAGCGGCAAAGAAAGCGATCAACCGATGCCTTCTATGCGTCCGCTTTCGCACGAAACCCACTGTGACGCCGTACCCGCCACTGCCAGTCTGCCGGGTCGAAAAGACTAAACCTTTCAACACTACAGGACTTGATTTTGCCGGACCATTGTATGCGAAGTCATCCGAGAGCTCCTACAGGAAAATGTACATCGTACTTTTCACATGTGCAGTAACAAGAGCATTGCATTTGGAACTGGTCTCGGATATGTCTTCACCGGCGTTCCTGTTGGCATTCCGGCGTTTCATTGCAAGAAGGGGACTCCCAAGTACCATTTACTTCGACAATGCCTTAACCTTTAAGAGAACGTCGCGGGAGCTACAAAAAATAATGAAAGTACTACGACAAGACGACTTCCAGGCTTACATTGCGAACCAAAGAATTCAGTGGAAGTTCATCGTAGAAGCGGCCCCATGGTGGGGAGGCTGGTGGGAACGGTTAGTCGGAACTGTAAAAATGGCACTCCGCAAAGTTTTAGGTCGAAGTTGTCTGTGCGCAGAAGAACTTTCAACTATTATTACTGAGGTTGAAGCGGTGCTCAATTCACGCCCTCTAACATATTCTGATAATCAGGCAGGCGAGCCTGTAGCCCTCACGCCAGCGCATTTCCTAGTTGGCCAGCAACTTACGACTTTACCAGAAGAAAAGACATTGTCAGACCGAGTAACCCGCTACGATGGCAACGACTATCCGTGACGTTTTCAACATCGACAAAAAATCATGAATGACTTCTGGAAGCGATGGAAACATGAATATTTGCTGCGACTACCATCGGCTCATCGCTCACCCACGCATCACTCAAGAAATTTAAAGGTCGGCGACATCGTAACAGTCGACATTCCCAACACGCCCAAGTTATTCTGGCCTCTAGCCCGGGTTCAAGAGGTATACCCAGGCACCGACGGATTTGTGCGCGCCTGTTTAATTCGATTACAGGGAGGCAAAGTCTTCAAGAGGCTAGTGCAGAAGCTACATCGTCTAGAACTAGATGTTACCACATTTGAGACCCCGGAGGATGTCGGAGATTAGCAGCAGACAACGAAGAAAGAGAATGGAACGTGGGCTGCTGCCTCCGCGCCTGGCGCCAAGAAGTGCGCGCCCCGCTATCATCATCATAAAACCTTTTGTGTTCGTCTCTCGCCATTAAAGGCTTCGTTGAGTGTATCGTGGCTCTGTCTTTTCTGGCGACGTGAATTAGTTGCCGGCGTTCCGCAACATGAGTATTTAATCTATAATATTCAACAATGGCCATTTAAACTAGTAACGTACTAAACAACTCTTGTGACAAAACACTGTGCATAAAATTACAACGGAGAAAAAAATCTGACCTTCACATATGGTGTGAAACATGTCATTTCCGGAGGCAACGGCAGCAGAGTTACCTCCTTTAGCTCCTAATGTAGGAAAAAAATAAAGGAAGATTAAAAAATGGTACACCTATCCACAAAAATCTACTGACGACTTTGCAAACACTTTTCTGTAGCTGGTGCAATTGTTTTGCTATATTGGAGCCTTCTCATACGCTCCACTGTACCTGAGCTTCGTACAGAGATCTGGGATTTTTCGTTGAAATTATAAAATAAAGAGAGAGAGAAATGGGCAAGAACATTCTCATAAGAGCATATGCTAAGGTTGAGCTTAGTCAAAAAGCCCAGACGAAGTACCCACAAGACGTTTTGTCGATCTGAGCCCTTCCTAGCTGAATGCCAATGTGGAGCCTGTGAAACACGACATGACAAAAGAAAATACGGATTACTGGCTTAGACAAACCACGCAAAGGATTTCATACGAGGAAGTGTATGCAGGGTAACTTTTTTATAACTATTGATAATTACGTTTTAAAGCAAATCCTGGGCTCCAACGCAGGCGGAGCTGCTGGCTGTATTTTGATTGACATTTGACACCAACTACGCCACCGCATGCTGCTGTCGACCTTAACTGTCGTCACGCGAAAACCGTTGCAGGACTACCCAGCAACAGGTTCCCTCTACATAGCAATCTTCATGCTACTCAAACAATTGTAATGTATCGTCCAAAATAATGGCAAATTACAGTACACGGCCTGGATATTATGTACTAAAATGTGTGCTAAAGGGCACCAAGATGTATGGGGGACCACAGAGGGCGCAGTTGAGATATTTCAGTCGGGCCAATGTTTATGTCACGACATGCTAAGCTGAAAGCATGGAGGGGCTTTCCTCAATTGAACAATTGCTCTTTAGTGTACAAGTGAAGCTTAACTAGACAACATAATTTTGGCAACACGATAACATCTATAATTGTGCCCCACTTAAAAACAAAGTTGGACTCAACAGACAGACAATGAACTTTTGTTGAGGTCCTGAGGGACTAGCCGGCGGAGACCCGCTGGGGCCCCCGGCTCACCGCTGGCTGCTCCCATGTCGGAATCGGGAGGCCAAGCCTCTCCGCTCTTTCACGGGCCCTCTGGACGGCCATGGACTGGAGCTTGAGTTCCGTGAGCTTGGCCTCGTCCCAGTCCTGTTCGCTGGTGAGTGACGTATCCCGTAACGCAGGACACTACCAGAGCATATGTGCTAGAGCGACTGAATGTTTTCTTTTACTCGGATACCTTCTGTAAGGCCTTCCTTCATTATTAGCGTGCTGCTTGCATGAACTTAGCATTATTGCGTAGACAATCTACATTACGATGTCTTTGTATTTGATTAACTCAAATGATTGAACTTAAACATGCGAATGATTTCCTTACACAGGTCCCTGCAAACTTTTAACCCCGTACCCTTTGCCCAGTGCCATAGTTTTCAAGTTCTTCACATCTTTTCTCTGGCCATTTCCTTGTTTTTATGTTAGTGTCACAGGGTCTATAGCACCTAAAAAGGGGAGTGATTCTATTTCAAGACGAAGTTTGCGCAACAAGTGCTCACCTTTGACCCACTTAAGCGGGAAGTTTCTTTTAACAGCACTCCGAATCGTTCACACCACCGCTGTGCCCACTGCAAGCCAACCTTTGTTTGTGTCGTCCATCTTCAGCAACTCAGCCCTGAACATCAGATCGGACACACTTAATTCATGGCCTGCGAGTACATCTCTTCCGACACCAACAAACACGTCCGTCTCCCACTGCAGAATGTTTCCATAGTTTAGTTTCCTGGTTATTTTCAGCTTCCCTTTTATCTAATGTTCCATAAGACGTTCGTCCAACGAAAGACGCTTGCTGGCTTCTTTGACACTTTTTTCTTGTGCCACCCCAAAGGAGAACAACTTGAAAGAGGCCGGAAATGGGTCAGGAATTCTGTAGGTGTTTCTTACTTCGGGCTTTGGGGCTGGGGGTGCTACGTTCTGGCCAGTTTTCATCCAGTGCTTGACTTTGTGTACTGGCACTGTGAACTTCTTTGCTGCTTGATCAACCGTGTTTGCTCGAGCACAGGAGACGATCTGTTTCTTCAGGCCTTTCGGTGTGTGGCTTCTCTCGTAACTCTTGGATGCGGATGAGGTTCGGGTTTTAGATTTTGTGCTTTTCCGGGAGTAAGTTGAGGAGTTTCCAAGAAGAAACTCGCTTTTTTCTACGTTTCTTTGCTCTGGCTGCCCTGGGTGAGAAATTCTCATTGTCCGCACGTTCTACGTAAGCTCCCTCGCTGCCACTCTTTTTAATCTTGAGCTTAACGAGCAGCCTTTTTTGACCTTGAGAATATTTCTGCCCAGCTTGTGAATTGTTTGATGAGGCACTTCTTGGCGTAGGAGTAAAGTCAATGTCGAGTATGTCACTCGGCAGGTCATCGTCAGAGTCGTCTCCGCTGCCTTCATGTTTTAGCGGTACAGCTTGTTTGCACCTTGGTCGAGTTGGCAACGTCGATTCCGACATCGCCTCAATTTTTTTCTTCTTTCTCTTAGGTCGTGATCATCTGCCCATTGCCTCAAACATGAAAAGGAACGAGCTGACACTCGCCGCACACTTGCGCAGCGAGTGTCAGCGAGTGTCATATATATATATATATATATATATATATATATATAATTACCTGTTTATATATAATATTAAATTATATTAATTATAATTATATATAATTGCCTGTTTTGTCGCAGAATAAGTCAAGTTATTCCAAAGTATGTAAATAGTAGCGACTATTTGTTAATCACAATGGAAAATTGGGGATCACAAAAAGACGGGTGCCGCATTTCTCATCATACAATAAGCAGGCGATAAAGTGTTATTTAATTAAATTGGAATAAAAAAATCACAGTAGGCACAAAGTCATTAAACTAGGCTCGTCTCAATGGTACCCGTGTTAGAAGTGTGTCGAACGGCTGGACTCGGTAGCTGTGCCACAACGATGACGACTATGAGGGCCGGGCTTAAAAGAACGCGACCCGCGCTCAACACTTCGTGGGCTTGAAGGCTATGCCATAGCGATGACGACTAATCCTTTGGTCTTCACCACAAAGGTGATTGTTCCGGTAATCACCCAGATCTTTTTGCCATCTCTTGGAAATGCCTGCTACTGTGCACTGAACACGCCATGGAATTCTTCAGCGCCACGTCGGTCCTCCCAGCGGCACTGACTGTCGGGCACCCGCCCCTCGGTTCAGCATGGGAGGCGCCATCGTCATCAACGGCCCCGTTACGGTGGCTAGAAGGGGGAGGTGGGAGCAACGCAGCCGTCGGAGAGCGCGTCGCGTGTTGCAGTGATTCATGATGCCGATGGGCGGCGCGCGCGTCGACACTAAGATGCCTCCGCTGTAGTTTGGCTGCTGCCAGAGCTAGCGAGTGCGCTCGGTTTGCATGGTTCTCTTCGGTTCTTTTAGCTCCACGGCTCTTTTCTATTTCCCTTCACGCTGTGCAGTTTTACCTCCTTGTGGTGACAATTGTTTTACACGTTGCCATGCCGTTGCCATGCACTGTTTTGCGCCGGGCTGCACAACAGGCTATGTTTAGGAAAGCAGAATAAAAAAACCATCCCTTTTTTCTGTGCCTGATGACGATGAGGCACGTAAAGCGTGGCAGCGGCCCGGTCCCCGTGCATATAAGGCCTTAGACAGGACTTGGAAGATCTGCAAGCTGCACTTCGAACCCCAGTTGAATCATCTACAGGGTGTCCCGACTATCATGCAACAAGATTTAAAAATATGCAAATGCCCCGTAGCTGTACAGAACCAAGGCAATGTTGTTTGCCGTCGCTTGTAGATACTCAGATTATTTTTGCATTCCGCCTAATTACATAATTAGTCTTCATTAATTAATCGACTTCTCAAATATTATAATTAGATGAAAAGTGTCAATGTGAAAATTGCAGAACTTAGTAAACTACCGATACAACTTTCTTTTGCTCAATACGCGCTACATAAAAGTGTTTTTCCGAGCGTGAAAGCCAGCGAATACACGCAAAGTGCCTCGAGCGACCAGTCGCGCGGCAATTTTGTGTGTATTCGCGGGCTTCTTTCACGCTTGGAAAAACACTTTTATGTAGCACGTATTGAGCTACACTATACCGGCTGTTCGAAATTAAGGTTTAGGGGATTTTTCAAAATCTCCTGTGGCAGTTAGCACAATTCTCATTGATGAGCTGGGTTATTCGAAGAGGCGGACATTTGTAGCACGAGAATCGAAACACCTATTCAACTATTAACAAAATTGATTAATGAACTTCTTAGTTAATTACTTTACGACACATATTGCAATTTACGAATTGTAGCTGGTGAGGTTGCAAAACGCATCCACTTGAAATGAATTTCCAGAATGACACCAGAATGACACCGACCGCGATAAATGACCCCGTACCCATTACTCCGCATTCTGTTACGCGAGTAAGGCGGAAACTTGAATGGAATGTTGTGCTGCAGTTTTTCTTTTTTTAAATAACGATGCTTCCCGTAAATCTGAGTACCCGCCGCGGGGGCTCAGTTAGCTAAGGCGTTGCGCTGCTGAGGACGAGTTCGCGGAATCGAATCCCGGCCGCGGCGGCCGCATTTCGATGGAGGCGAAATGCAAGAAGCCAGTGTGCTTGCGTTGTAGTGGACGTTAATGAACCCCAGGTGGTCAAAATTAATCCGGAGCCCTGCACTACGGCGTGCCTTATAATCAGAACTGGTTTTGGCACGTAAAAAACCCCAAAAGAAGAACGAAATCTGAGTACAAGGTGCCGGATGGGGCAGATATGCTTTACTCGTTTGAAGCGGCAAGCAGGAAGGTTACATATGTTTCTCCGTTTGCGTTCCGCAAGACCTACTGATGGAAAACTATATGCGGAACAATACACACGAGAGATACATGCTGCTTTAAGAACGAGAAAAATACTTGTTCTCCAAAGGGAACCGTACAATAACATAGTAGAATGAAAGCCGACACTGCGGCCGCAATGCACGGGCAATCACCGAGCGGCATTAAAAAATAAAATGAAGAGAAAGAAAGGCATTTGTTCTTAAGACATATATACATGTCATATTCGATTATGAACACCATTCGAGAGGTCCGAACGCAAATACCAGCGCACGCAGTAGTGCGATTGACCCTGCCGAGCAGTATCGCCAGCAGTTTCCAACGGCGCGACCTTGATGCGGCCCAATCCAGTTCGATCGCAGCGCCGCCACAGTATTTTTCCACATCGGGCGCCTCACTGCAAAGCGTGCGCCGCCCCAGCCGCTCGTCCCACTCGACCATATTCTAGTACACTCTAGGTGCCATCCTTTGACCGCACCCGCGCCGCCGCTTTCTCGCTGCGACGCCATCTTGAGTCACAGCGAGCGGTTGCGAGTGCTTGGTGCCGGTGCTTAGTTCGAGAAACAGTGCGCGCGGATGCTTCGCTGACGTTTCTACTTGCTGGACAGTGTTCAGCCGCATGAATGACAAGCTTGTCAAGTGCATCGAGTCGACATGACGGGCTGTTGTGTTCCCAAGTGCACCGGATCGACGCGTAAAGGGCTTCGTTGTTTACGCTTCCCCCGGGACCCAGAGCGAAGGAAGAGATGGGAAGCCCAAGTAAGCGGTATCACTGGAAGGCAACGGATAGCTCCTACATTTGCGAGGTAAGTGTCAAGAAAGTTTAGACTATCACATCGTGTTTTTTCATTTAAATAAGAAAGTATTCTCGGATCCTCGCTCACTAACTAAGCACTGCACCGATGCTGTCTGAGTAGCCTATGGTTTGCGAGCGCGCGTCGCATAGGCTTTTGCCGTTTTGATCGGCGCAGTCCATGCGAGTAGTACCCTTATTTTAAGGACTGACGAAAATTCTTCGCCGCGAAATAGCCTTGCATTAGCTACAAATCGTCATGTAAACCACCTATTTTACTTTTTCACGGGAAGCACACATCGTGTGTCTCTTGTTTCTTGTTTTTTTTTTCCTCGGTTTCTTTTTTCGCTACTGGTTATTTGAAACTAAAGAACGCAGTGCTTCTTCTGGGGAGAGCGGCTGTTGCGTACGTGGCAAGCGAAGCATTGTGATTTTCTCTATTCTCAGCAGATATCTTGCGGATCTCAGGTTGTTACGTTATATAGATGATTTTTTAGACGAATATATTTGTAGCGTGGTGCTCGTAAGCGGATGGACATTCGTGCTCATTCCCGATCGTAGTGGGTACTGTGACGGTCTTTAAATGCCTGTGCACGGTATGCCCAGGTGTAGTGGAGTTAAGGGGCATCATGGGACCAAAAGTTTTCGGCGCTTTCTGGCATGGTGTCTGTTGTAGCCTGTGCATTTCTTCGAAACGTGTGAAGGGAGGTAATACAGCATTACTTCTGCGAAAATTTATTTTTAGGCACGGTAATGGGTTCTCTGTATTTACAAGGCAACTTTTCATATCAATAATCACTTTTTTTGTTTTACTTGTACTTAGAAACACTTTGAAGAGGACCAGTACGAGGGAAATCGACAGGATGGGCGCCGTCTGTTAAAGTCAACAGCCCTACATCATCATGGACTATATTTTCGAAGTGAAAAACATTGCTAATCTGTATTTCACTGTCTTAGTTTCATTTACGGTTTTTGTACGCGATATGTATGCAGTCTTGTTTATTTTTTCAATGTAGTTATTAGTGTTCTAATGGTTATTTATAAAATGTTCTGTACTCGCCATCGATGTGTTTGGCTGATGCGACGTATTCGATGGTAGCTGATGTATTCTGGCTGGATATCTTGATTAATATTACCCGCGGTTGCGTTTTCTTGTTTGCATTCTTGTTTTGGATTTATATTAAGTGTAATAAGGTTGATGTACTCACTTGAACCCCCCCCCCATGTAATGAATAAATTTTAAAAAACTCTCCCTATCCCGAATTGTGTGTCGAGCCTACCTTGCAAATTTTTTTTATCTCGTCTTTCAACATAACCTTCAGGCGCCACACAGTACATATAATTTTTCATGTACATATCTCTTTCATGATTGATTGTACTAGACATTATAAGTAAATATATTTTGTGCATCGTTTGGTTTCTTGTGTGTATTACTCAATATTGACACAGACAAGTTACGTTACATGTTTCTCTACAGCACTAACTAAACCTTATTTTCACATCGCAGTTATTTTTACACCAGCTTAATCCTGTCAGCACACAGTTTTGTGGGCAAAAAAAGCAAAATTTCGCGTAGATATCGTCAAATAATTGCAACGAACGCGAAGAGCACGCGCAACGCAGGCGAAACTAACCACTGTGGCCGAGTGGCTGGCTACGGCAAAGGAGGCGTGACGTGTAAACCAAAATACAACAGCGAAAAAGAAAAACTTCCACAAACAGGGGGTCGCAAACCAAGCATCGAAGCGCAAAAAAAAGTAGTGCGTATTTCAAACATACACACGGCATATTAAATGTAAATTGAATTAGGCAACTTGGGGCATGTTCCCGGCGCCATACATTTACGTCTTGGACCTTCGACGAGTTAACGGCTATTGGCTATAAAGATGTGCAGATGCGATACCGATAAAAAAATCCTCATCAAGGCAAAGCACTTGGAAGTGCGCCGCGAGTAACACTATTTATGAACGCAAGCGTAGCTGAGTCTCAGCTCGTGTGACTCAATATGGCGGTGCCAGCGGGGTTGTCTCCACCCTGGACGGCGGCGCTGGGCATCGAGGCACCCTAGGGTTGCGCAGTGTCGGCGGCAGCGTTCACGGCGTTCGCCCGCCGACTGGCGAACGCCGTGACGGCGTTCGCCACTTGTGACGCATTCGTGACCAACGTTTATAGGTACCTTTTGAAAAAGTATCCATAAACGTTGTTCGTGATGGCGTTCGTGATGGCGTTCGTGACGGCGTTCGCCAGTTGCGGCGCAGTTTGGTTCTTTATTCAGTGACGCAGTTGCGTGTCCACTTTACACGATTCTTTTCGCTTGCGTTTGTCTTGACGCCCGTGCGAGAACCTTGCCCTTTCAGTGCGTTCGGTTTGTGGGGCTATTGGACAGTGCGGCCGCGGACGGAAGCATTTGGTGACTCCGTCAACACGCTGTGTTTTGTCTGATGTGCTGGGCTTAGCGCAATGCCAACCTGCTTCGCACCTGGCTGTACCAGCGGGTACAGAAGCAACACTCAGAAGCGTCACTTTTTCGCGCCGCCATCGGATCCGGAGCTTCTCAGTAAATGGAAAAGAGCTATTCCCCGCGCGCACAATGAGCTCAGAAAAACCAGCAAGGTTTGTGACGTTCATTTTCTCGAAGCGGACATTTCGAAGACGTTTAAGCATGTTATCAACGGTGAAGTAGTCGAGATCGACCTAGCGTACTGGGCATTGAAGGAAGGTGCAGTCCCCTTTAATATTCCGAACTTTCCCAGTTACTTGTCGAGAAAGCATACTCGGCGGCGATCTCCGAAAAAGAGAAAGGCAGCATCTACGCACGATGTGACCACAAATGAAGCGCACTTGCCTACGGAGCGACCAGAGGAACTGTTTAACCATATGGCGCCTGTTCCCCTGCAGTGCACCAATTTTGCTCAGATTGTCGAGAATAGGGCATCAATACGGCTCCCAGCCAACTGGACAACGGCAGTACTCGAAGAAGAACCAGGGCAGCGTCGACACATTGTTTTTTGCGTGGCCGGAATGAAAGCGGGGGCGTACACAATCCTGAAGAGTGTCGTTGTGCGGGACGATATCACCTATGTTGTCCACGCAAATGGGAGGCTGCTCCGACAGTCGTCGTTTGATGTAGAGATTCGTTCTCTGCAAGATCTAGAAGCCCTGCTGCAGACTGTACACAACAAACAATTTTGCCTAGGCTGCTCTTGCAGTGATGTTGCCACCATCAGAGCAAGGGTGAAAGTTGGAAGCACATTGTTCCACAAGGACTGCTCAGTTTTGACGGATGCAGACAAAGGTGTCTGCAATATGTGCGTCACTTTGAATAAGAGCCTGAAGAAGAAGACATCTACGCCAGCAAGGAGGAAGGTCCCTGTCGCAGCTTGTGTGCTGAGGAAGCGATTGATTCGTGCCACCGCAGCACGTGAGCGCAAAAAGCGGGAAGTGAAGCGGCTCAGTGAGAAGCTGAGGGACATGTTCACAACATCCCTTGACGAGCTTGTGCAAGACCTACCTGAAATACAGAAGGTCGCCATTCGAACAGCAGTCATGCAACAGGCAGCAAAATCACCCCGCGGTCATAGATACACGACTGACTGTATCATGGTGTGCTTGCTTTTGCGGCTGACAAGTCCGAAGTGCTACAGAACGCTATCAGACATGAAGGTCCTTCCCCTCCCTAGTGCAAGTCGCCTTGTGCAGCTATTGAAGGGCCTGCCGTGTGAGTACGGCTTGAACAAATTTGCCCTTGAAAGCATCAAGGTACATATGACTGGAAAGCCAGATCATCATACGTACGGAACCATAATTAACGAGGTCAAGCTCAGGGAATCAACGCAATTCAACAGAGTTTCCTGCAAGTTTGACGGTTTCGTCAACTATGGTGACATCGCCACAGCAGACACCAACAAATTAGAATACCATGCTCTAGTCATTATGTTTAACCCCATGTTTGAGAAATGGGTTCAGCCTATTGCAAGTTAGGCAACAAAAGGCGCCGCACCAGGATGTTTGTTAGAAAAAATAGTTTTGAACATGGTGCTGCAGTTGAATGAGCATGATGCTAAAATGGTAGCAGTTATCAGTGATGGCGCACGAAACAATACGTCGATGTGGACACACCTTGGCATCAGTGGCAAACTCGCTGGTGCCCAGTGCAAGATTTCACACCTATGCATTAATGGAGCATTTCTCAATTTTATGTGTGATGTACCGCATATTATCAAGTGTGTCAGAAATCACATGATGAAGCACAAGTACGGGCAGGTAAGTGTGCCCATGCTCTAATCAAACCATTGTGTTAATACCTGTAATACCTGATCTTGCTTACAAGCTTTCCCGTTATCCCATTATTGTGGGCCATCTGCATTACAGATTGGTGAGCACCAAGTGAAGTACCAGCATTATGAGTGACTATTTGAAGCAGAAAAGAAGGCCCACATTAAAGTCGTGCCGAAACTGACAGAGTACCATGTGAAGCCATGCACAGAGGCTTCAAACCATGAATGTGCGTCTGGCCACCCAGGTAGGATATTTGTGACGCTCATTTTGCCACTATAACCTCCTCTAGAGGCCATCACCTCTCTTAGGGACTGGTGTTGGCATTTTGATGTTACGAATTGCATGTGCACTGTTGTACAAAATAAATACTGTACAGGAGCACATTACATGTGCATTCATTTGCATGGGACAAGTTATACCTCATTGTGCAGGACTGCGTGTATTTGCAGTTGTTTGAAATGCTAAAAAATGCTGAAATTCGATTTCAGATTTTCAGCCGGAGCGTTGCTATAGGACTTAAGGTTTACCGGCAGCTAAAGGTCCCTGGCTTCGCTGACAGCACTGGAACGGAGGAGATTACATTGCTCATAATGACCTTTTTGACATACTAAATGCGAAGGTTCCTCCGGCTGGGATAAAGGAAGGATCCGCCAAGATTCAGGTAAGCATACCAAAGTATATATACAAAACACATTAAACAAATGTGCGAGCCTTGCAGCGGTAAAGCGGTGACCGGTGTTTTGAAGTACGACTGAGACTTGGCAGTGTTATTAATTGTTTGTTATTGCCGTTTCTTGTATTGCAGTTTTTGAAGGATTTTCTGGAGATTATGAATCGGACGGAATCAACAATGTAAAGCTCTTTGCATCTGCTCAAACTGTCGAGTCAATCCGTGTCACACTGATGTCTGTCCTGTCTCTAATTGAATTCCTACACAGCAAGGGCGTCAACTATATTCTTACGGCGAGCTTGAACCAGGACCCACTCGAGGTAACTAAGTTGAAGTGCTGCTGTATTTAATATTGTTAAGAGATTTCTTTTTTTCTTTTTAGAGATTCTTTGGTCTATTGAGATCTTTTGGAGGCGATGAAGACCATCCGACGGTGACGAAGTTCAGCCAAATATTTCGGATACTTTCACTATACACACCTGTGAAAATGGCTGTCAAAGGAAATTGTGAGACCGGTAATGACCCGGTAATGAACTCAACGACCAAACCCTGGCCGTCAAGACGCACTCCGCCAGAAAAGTGTGCACAAAGCATGTTGGAAGAAACTCATGGCCATTCCATTCACGGAACTGTGCAGTGCTGCTGATGACCATGGCTACAATGCTCCTGCACCAGAAACCACAGCGCTATATTACTTGGCTGGCTACGTTGCTTTTAAATTAAGAAAAACCACACGTTGTGAAAACTGTATGAAAGAAGCCCTGGGGTCGTAGGATTCCATTCCTCCTGAAGCCGTGCTCGTAATTGAGCGTGCTTTTGTCACGGGAAGCCTTGTATTCCCTTCAAACAAGCGGTTCACCTGTATAAGCTCTGTAGAGCACACATTCAGGCAAGTGTGCAAGGGGGAAACATTTGGGGAGCTTTTCTGGGATGTTCTGGATGCCCTTATTAAGAAAGGCACAAATACTTTTGGCTGCCCAGAGCACGCTGAGAAGTTAACAGCTGAGCTAATGCATTTTTATTTGCTCACGCGCATGCACTTTTTTGCACGACTCAAGTGCCAAGAAAATGACAGTGCAGTTCGTGCACAAAGGGAACTTGAGAAAGCGAAACTTGTCTAGCTAGAGCCGTGACCACAGAAGTTTCACCAAGGCAATGTAGTTTGTGAACGCTATTGGTAATAAAGTTCCTCTTTTTCCCATTTTGAAAGCAGTAACCGCAGGAATCCAAGGTAAGGTTTGACCTTGGGCTAGTTGGTTCTTTGTCCTCGTGTTCACGCACGGACCATGCTCATACAATCACTGTACTGCGTGTACATCGCGATACATATGTATTGGGTAAGCCCATGTCGAATATTTCGTTAAAGTAGAATGAGCGTGGAGAATTTCGGATGAAAGAATCCAAGGTATCACTCGATGGTTCCAAGTTGCGCAGTCGCTAAACTTGAAGCGGGCAGCCAGCTCCTGAGGCTCAGAAGCTAAGCTACTCGGATGTCTATCATAAAGAAAACAGTTGTTCCGCGCGGCTGTAAGGAAATACCATTCGTGCTGCAATAGAATCGCATGATTGGCATGGCAAGTGAATTCGTGTGCAGTGTGCACACTTGACAGCCACTGCTGCGCGAACGTTCGTTTAAAACGCTGTCATTCTTGATATTTTACCCACCGCTCAAAATCCCTGGGCGTACACATTACTCCTTGCACAATACGACCCGTTTCAAATAAATCGTGAACTGGAATAGCCGAAAAAAATGCCGAGCAACTTCCCCAGAACAGTTATTTCTTTTGCAGTACACAGCCAGAATTGGGGAGAACCTGCGATGCCGCGGCGGAACGCTGCCCGCTAGCAGACGACGCTCGCTCTCCTAGCGCAACCCGTAACCGCAGCGCCGCGGTGGCGAGAATCGCGACAGGCCGCCTTCTCTCCATGGGCGCGGCGCGGAAATACGGAACTGAAAAAGTGTAGTTGGTTTCGCTACCAACGTTAGTTTCGCTACCAAGACCAGATTATTTTAGCCTCGCACTCAGGCTGCGGGCGCGCTCCAATACTCTCGACACCAGGCC